>NW_026601214.1:0-67837 GCF_029448725.1 Salvelinus fontinalis
ATGCAAGTAATGTTGTGAATTTGTGATTCATAATTGCCATTATAATTTTGAATATTCCATCAAAGTTATTTGTTTTGACAGTCAAAACAACTCAATTTTACGATTAATCACTTGAATTGAGTAACTTGAGTTGACGGAAGTAGCAACTATATATTCTGACCTAAACACTGACTTGTGCATTGCCTAATGCATAATCTATGTATGTTATTGGCCATTGGACTGCTCAGTCAAAACAACAAACTTTTACGATGAATCACTTGACTGGAGTAACTTAAATTCGGAACTAAAACATTAAAAGTAGGCTATAGCTTGACGCATATCCTTACCTTGGACAAGCGTATCCAAAAGGCCTATCCAGTTGTGCGTGAAGATACCTTTAGGTAGATAAAAGCACGGTACGGGTTGAGACACGCTCGGTATTGTGAATCTGTAACACTGCTATAAAAGCACGTTTTCATTTATAATTTACACTGTAGAATGACCTGCAAGCCAATCAGAATCGAGTTTTAAACAATACCGTGGGTTTCATGGAACGTCACAAACATATTAGGCCATTTGCGTCACAGATTAGTCACTGAACATGGGTTTAATAGCTATATTGGCTATATGTACAGTATATGCACATCGTATTGAATTGAGATTACATTTACTGCACCACTGTAATTATGTAGCCTAATCCTATGAGGATCATATGTAAAATGTCAGAATCATGGCACATGAAAACATAATTAAATTGACTGCAGATTATAAAATTCACTGTGACACAATATCAATGTAATTCCAATTAAATTACGTTGAACCAACGTGGAATAAACATTGAATTGATGTATGTACCCAGTGGGAAGTGATCAATTCGAAATGATTGAATACATACAGTACTACAAAGAAAGATATACAAAAATTGCTTCGAAAAGATCGAAAAACTCTAATTTCCCTGGGCCAACCAAACGTAAAATGTATGTACGGATTACTGTACATCGTTTTGGATGAAAGCGTCTGCTTTCAAATCTCTGACTCACACATATGTACAATCTCGCAATGTTTATTTCTGACACTTTCACGTTTGCGGGATTTTGTGAAGTAATTGATGAGCAGGAGAGCTCCATGAAATCAGTGATATGGTAAAGATTGCGACATGAGAGGGAGTAACATTTCTAGCTGAGGAACAATTTTGGGGTTTTCTCACAAAGTTTATAGTTTTAGACTGCAGTTGCAATATGTTTTTTACACAAAAAATGATATCTAACCATACAATGAATACTTTTGTAATTAATCAAACCTTTGACATATATTTTTGACTATTTCCAACGAACAAGCTAGCTATCGAAAAGTGTCAGCGTGTGTGTAAGAAATACCATTGTAATAACACAAGCATATTGCTATTACATTGTTATAACTAACTTCTTTCTTAAACAAGGTTCTCTCACATACTCACAAGCAGAAACTGAGGCACACACACACCAGAGACAGATGGCTGACACAGAACATTCATAAACACTGATAAGGCAGGGAAGGCCTTGAGCAAGAGTGCTTGGTACGGCTTCCCACGAAATAATGAGACACACACACATAACCAAGGACAGAGGGCTGACTACGCACACACAAAAAACTCCTCTTCAGTCTGAACATTTTTGAAGACAAAGAACTCTACTCAGAGCCAATGGGACAGTGATACTAGCCTGAAGGAGACCTCGCCCAACTCATCAGAACCAACCAGAGGACCAGAACTTCCAGACTCAACCTACTTTCTGTGCTGTATAAAATGACTATGTATTTCTGTTATCTGGGCTCTGTCTGCAGGTTCCATACGAGCCGAATGAACGAGTCCAAGCATGCTTGTATCAGATATCTTTACCTCTGAATAAAACTGCTTTTTATTATACGAATATCCACCCTGTCCAGAGTCTCTACTTCGTCTCAGTTCTCCAGTAAACTTGTGTCATCAACAAAATGGTACCAGAGGATGGTTTTCTTCTCTGAATTCGATCCATCAAAGTTGACAGAGAAAAGAGACAAGTGAGAGACGGATCAGAAAGGAAGGGTGACCGGTCCGACGGAGCAGCCGGGAATCCAGCTCGCCTCAGGAAACTGATCTAGACGGCCGTCAAAACAGAGGTAAGCAGTACCTGTTAAATCAAAATCTGCATATTGTATAATAGGAAAATCCAAATTTAAAGATCAGAAGTACTGAGGTGGAGTATGGATTACTGTTAAATTTATGATAAATGTCTATTGTAAATGTAAAAGCAAACATGTAAAGATATCTGAGATATAGAGAGTCACATAGTCGGGTAGAAGCCGTGAGACTCAGAGTTACATAGTCGGGTAGAAGCCGTGAGACTCTAAAGCAATTAAAAAGAGATTCACATATTCGGGTAGAAGCCGTGAGAATCCAAATAATTTATAGAGGGTCACATAGTCGGGTAGAAGCCGTGAGACTCAGAGTTACATAGTCGGGTAGAAGCCGTGAGACTCTAAAGCAATTAAAAAGAGGGTCACATAGTCTGGTAGAAGCCGTGAGACTCAGATCCACATAGTCGGGTAGAAGCCGTGAGGATCTAAGAAATTGTGTTATAATTGTAACTGTGTTGTAAAACGATTCACATAGTCGGGTCGAAGCCGTGAGAATCCAAGAAATTGTGTTATAATTGTAACTGACTTGATAAAAAGATTCAGATAGTCGGGTTGAGTGAGAATTCCGTGAGAATCCAAGTCTAAAAAAGGTTCCCCAGACTTAACAACATTTGATTGGTTAAAACACTTGGAAGTTACCTAGGGGGAATCAACAAAATAAAAATAAAAATACGAGTTCAGATAGCGGGCAATAGTTGACTTGGCACTTAACTAGATGCACTGTGAAGAACTTAACTTGCGATCAATGTATTAATGTTGTTATGTAATAAAATACAAATGTGGAAATGTTAATTTGAATGCTATGTAAGTTTGGCCGTTTCACGAGACTCACAAGTTGATAACTTTCGGGAGGACAGCTGAGTCTTCTTTTGGCCCGTTGTACAGCCGCCGAGCTGAAAACTAACTTGTATTTTTCCTCTATTGTGATGTTGGTGTTTCCATAATTCCTAAAATTAAATGGACAATTGGTACAGCAGCGCTTCGATTTGTTAATATACTGTTCCGGAAGGGCGATTCCGACACCTTCTGGGAAAGTATTTAACGAATCGAAAAACTAAAAAGCAATTAAAACTATTGCAAAATAATTCTTAAAATTGAATTGACAATTGATACAGCAGCGCTTGGATTTGTTAATATACTGTTCCGGAAGGGCGATTCCGACACCTTCTGGGAAAGTATTTAACGAATCGAAAAACTAAAAAGCAATTATAACTATTGCAAAATAATTCTTAAAATTGAATTGACAATTGGTTCAGAAGCGCCTGGATTTGTTAATATATTCTTCCGGGAGGGCGATTCCGACACCTTCTGGGAAAATATACAACAACTCGAAAAAACTGATTAACAGTAATAACTGCTATAAATAATTATTTGTGTGCGAGGGTGAAGTGCAAGAGATAAGTCTGCACTTGCACCGAGAATTCGTCTCGGGTTTTATACTCAGAGACGGGCTAAGTATACAAAGATAGTGGATAGATTACACACACATAGTACTTAATTTATAAGACAGAGAGGGTCTCGTGTAACGCGCCAATCAAACCCTTAAGGCTAAGATAGCTAAAGTATGTGCAGGTTCGAAGTTGATATGGGTTGAAGCCCTGCCTCTGGCGTTGATGGCCATGAGAGCCTCTCCAGGGGCAGGCACCCATCTCTCTCCTCATGAGATAATGACTGGTCCACCAAGAGAGGGAGGTCATATGCCCGCTCTTGATGTAATTATGTGAAACAACTGACGGAACTCTCTGTAGCACTCTCTACCCAGGTTCGCAAGGTCCGAGAGGGGAAGCTGCCAGGAGGCACGCCACCACGGAATGTAAAATGGTGACTGGGTGGGGTGAGAGTCCACAAGAGAAAGTGGCTAGAACCCAGGTGGACTGAACTGAACGAAGTGAAGGAGGTTACTTCACACTCAGTTCAGGTCAAAGGTAAATCAGGCGCACCTTGGCACCACCTCACACATTGTACTCTAGCTCCAATTCCTTACAGAAGTCAGAGCCGATTTGAGCGGCCTAAATTTGATTCCAAATTAAGACACTCCTGATTCAGGTGATGCGGCATTAAACTTCGCCTCCCCTGAAGAAGGAACCTCTCCCAGTTAGAGGGACATTTCTCTCTCCCTGGGCAAGGTTGATGGGATATCTGGCCCCTTATTTGTGATATTCCTTCACACACTCATAACTCTTAGAGCTGTACAGAGAATGGACAGAAGATGGCAGTATTGCAGCACTCAACGGTCTCCCAGAAAATGGAGAGCCGGTTTGAAGGCTGGTGACAGAAAAAATTAGAACCAATTCGGAGTAGAGAGAATACATTTAATAACTTATTTAGGTTAAATTTACAGACTAATGATATTATTGTTATGGATTGGCTGACATGCGATATAAATTTAGCGAAGTATATGGTAAGTTTACACTTTGGAATGGAAAGAGTTGAGAAGTTGATTTTACTTATACGATAGTTTTGCTGCTAAACTTAGTTGGAGTAACTAGAAGTTTTGCCTAGAGGCATGAATAAGACAGTCATTTTTGGTATTATATTGGCTAGTTGCTGCGTTCTGAACACAGGTTGAGCGCTAGTAAAAGCATATCTTTATTTGAACTATACTAATCTATTTGATAAAAGTACTAAACCTGTATATTTAACATTTGATAATGATTTACCGGGTGTGGCTGTATTAAATTATGCTAGAGAAAATTGGTTGTGTCATTTAGAGGGAAAATGTGTACATTATAGCTTTGAGATACTTTTCAAAAGTTGCTGAAAGTTATTGGTTTTTGGTTTAGGTAACACCAGAGAATTCGAACAATAAGTAAACGTATTCTAAACGTGATCTGTTTTCATTATGGGGGACAAAGAACGACTCGCAACCTGGTATGGCAGGCATGAGAGTTTTTAAAGGGACAGTGTACGTTTATCACAGTTGTATGGTTAGTACATGAAACATCGGGGAAATTTAAAACGAATGATTTAAATCACCTCCTTACATTCGTGTTTCATACTATGTCTAGATTTACTGGGGGAGCCCTTTGTCTTAACAAAGTCCCTTGTCTGAATAAAACTCAAAGTAAAAAACCTAGTATTATCTTGTCTCTCGGAACACGGAAAACCCCTTGGCCCAAAACGTTTACCACAAAAACAAAACCTAATAATCATGATAATACCCTTAATACCCTCTTGACCTGTCTTCATTGCATTTTCGTGTGGATTGATCACCCACAGGGGAAATGTAGTGAGGATAATGAAATTGTGGTCATTTGGGAATACTAGTTTTGAGGTAAATTGATATAATAGAGTTTATAACTCTTGACCATAATTGTAGTTTTAACCACAGAGGAGTCAGGATTCTGTTTTTAAACATTGGCGATGACGGTTTTGAATGGGCTGTTATTGAATTGGTTTGAACAGGAGATATTTTAAGCCTATAGGGCATGGAAATAAAAGTGATAGAGAGCTTATTAGTAAAGAAAGGAATTTATATGGTTAGCATTTGTTTTGGCCATAAGAAGATAGAGATAGGTTTATTAAGGTTATGTAAGGACTTTAGAGATTGACACTATAAGACATGTTGTTAATTTTAAATCCATGATTTTAGATAAAGTCAAAACAGTGAGACACTTAGTTAATGTTTGGGACCAAGCTACAGACAGATAAGGGAAAGGGCAGACAGAGTGGCCCTCCCCGCACTGCTGAGACCTTGAAGGTTTGAGAGCAGAGAAGGGAGTTTTGGAAGGGGCGCCAGGACAGAGATAACAGAATGGGTAGATAACAGTTACTGAATGGAGACAAAAGGGAGAATTGGACATGTGGAAAATAAAAGGGGCGCTCCAACATAATAATGTAGAACATAAGAATATTTTACTAAGTCATTATTTAGAATAGGTAAGGTTGATCCCTGGCCAGAGCCAGGTATCAAACGGGGGAGGGGTACATTGTGGTCTAGGATAGGATGGGGCCTATTGGATAATAAACTAATTAAAAAATCTAGCTAAAAAATAGGCATAGAATTTAAAAATATAATCAGATAGAACAAATGATAAACTGTTTGTTGACCAAACCTGTATGTCCAAGATTTTATGCATTACAGGTGAATTAAAGGAGAAGGTGATTCACTCGACCTGGGGGCATATCGCACTTGGAGGGTGAGACACACTGGCACTGCCGAATGATCACAGAGTTAAGGAGAAGAACTGTTGCTAATAAAGCTCAGGGGTCAACTCCTTAATGAAGAATTCCCTGACCCCGACCTGTCATCACTGTGTTTGTTCATAGAAGTGAAAGTGTTGCTTGGTCTCTGGCTGATGATGTGTTCTCTGGGAGAGGATGGGGCTTTACAGGACTGTATGTGGTCCTGAGTTGTCTGTTTAGGATACGATGGGGATGTTACCATCACAGTACTGCCAGAACCACCACCAGTTCCAACAGACCAGGTTCAGCCGGCCTCCTCCACCACTTCAAGACCAAGTCCCACACCATCACCTAAACTCTACAATCTGGTATAGGTAATAAATGAAAAAGACATCTCAGATAGTGACCAATTGGGGACTGATTCTGGTTATGAGGGAAGGGAGAATATGTGGTTGGCCTATAAAACACTTAATAGAAAGGACTGTGTCGTATGTGGACATGCCAGACCTATTCTGTCTGCCCACCCATTTGCCCTAAGTAATGGGGAAGTTTGGATGTGCATATTGGAAAGTTTAAGCCAAATTCAACCCTGTGTAAAACTCTGAGTCTTGTGTTCCCAGAAGTCCGTCCCCAGAAGACACCATGGGGGGTTAAGGCATATGGGGGATATTACAGCTGTAACACTGGTACAGGTAGAGGTATGGACTATGGGAGGTTCCCTACTGCTGTCTGCATCAGTAATGTCACTATTAACTAGAGGTGTTGCTGATGTATGGTGGATGTGTGGACCTGCCAGGCGGTTGACCCCATTTGGAAAGGAGATTGTCAGGGAACATGTGTTTTGGCCAGTCTGATAAACACCATTGCCTATGATTGAGGTTACAGCTAACCAACTTTTGGGAGCTGCACATGACAGAGGCTTGGGACCAACCCAGGAGACGGCAGAAACGTGACGCTCCTTGGTCCGAGGGAACAGATAACATTCACACCAACCTGTTGGGGGTCCCAATAGGGGTCCCCCACGAATTCCAGACATTAAACAGGAATGATGGCCTGTGGCATCTGATGCCCATCATTGGCCCAGCTATTGTTGATGCTAAGCATAATGCCTGGATCAATTATATCTACTATAATTAATAATGATTTGTTAAATACACCCACACAGCACTTACGGGAATGGCTGAACAATTGGATGCTACCTCTCAAACCAGTAGACAAAATAGACTAGCACTGGACATGATTCTGGCCATCCAGGGAGGCGTATGTAAAATGTTTGGAGAACAGTGTTGCACGTTTGTCCCTAACAATACTAGTTCGGATGGGAGCATTTCAAAAGCTCTGAGTGGGTTGGCAAGGTTATCAGTGGAGATGAAGGGTCTTGCAGGTGTGGAGGAGACTGGACTGGTCCCTTGGCTGGGTGGTTGGTTTGGTAAGTACACTGCAATGATGATTACTGAATTTCTGACATTAGTTGTTGTTTTTCATTTCTGTGCTGCCTGTATCATACCTTGTTTGAAGAAGTCTGTTACAGATGTGGCAAGGGCCTCTGGTATGATGCCGCTGCTTGCGGCTCCAGTTGGAGAGGCTGATACGGAATCAAGCTTTCGCAGGAGAGTGGGCCTGACAGAGGAGGACCCTTGGTTCGCTGTAGTTGATGTTGTCAAATGAATAAAAAGTGATGTTTGTCCTCCCTGTTGTGAAGGTTTGAAGTTCCCGGGTGGCGACGAGCCCACCTGGTACAGGTTGTATAGAGGGATGGACCTGAGGGTTTAACATACTCTTGTTTTTTGGTTACTAATATGTCCAGGGGTAGTTCTTGGAGTGGTCTCCTTTTGGTCCTTGCTCATCCTCATCGTGGGCAAACTTGCACCGCCCACTCTCGACGGTGCTATCCTTACAGCTACAGGGGTCTCGGGACTTACGAATAATTGGCTATTATTGGCTGAGGAGGCGGGCAAGGCCACCCACCAGAGCTGTGTGGTGTGTATGGGAGCCCGTCCACTCCTACGCATTGTACCGGCTACCCTACCTGACGTATGTCTTCTTCCTGTTATGAAACATGACAACCCAACTGCCAACTGCTCCATATGGGACAAGTTTTACCCTATTGTTAAAAGTACTAGAAAGGGCCCCGATGTTTTCTTCTCAGGTTGCCAGGGCTAATTTCACTGGTATAAATATGTCCCTTGGCCCTCCAATGCTGGGAGCATTACCTTATGAATGGTGCAATAACACCCATAATCCTAATGCCCCTTTCCAACCTGTGTCTAGAGCTGATGTCTGGTGGTGGTGTGGAGGAAATCATCTATATGACCGCCTGCCAGGGAATGCCACTGGTCTTTGTGCTCTTGTCTCTCTGCTTCTTCCTGTTTCAGTGTATCCTATGGAAGTAAAGGACCTGATGGCCCGTGTAGAGAGGGACGGGGATTTATCCCGGTCCAAAAGATCAACAGGAGTGGATCCTGGAGACCCCACCTATATTGACGCCATAGGAGTCCCTAGGGGGGTGCCAGATAAGTATAAACTAGTAGACCAGGTTGCAGCGGGTTTTGAATCATCATTTTGCTGGTGGTGTACAGTTAATAAAAATGTGGACCGAATCAATTACATTCATTTTAATGTCCAGAAACTGGGCAATTGGACTCAACAAGGCTTCGAGGCGGTCCATGGCCAATTGGAAGCTACTTCCCTGATGGCATTCCAAAATAGAATTGCGGTGGATATGTTGTTGGCTGAACGCGGAGGTGTTTGTGCCATGTTCGGAGAGCAATGTTGTACTTTCATTCCCAATAACACAGCAACTGATGGTAGTCTTACTGTTGCTTTAGAAGGTCTTCGTACTCTTAATGGGAAAATGAAGAGCCACTCAGGAGTGAATACCTCAATGTGGGACTCTTGGATGGATGCGTTTGGTAAATATAAGACGCTTGTTTCTTCCATACTGGTATCTATATCTGTCTTCGCTGCGATACTGGTGCTTTGTGGATGCTGTTGCATTCCATGTATTCGAACACTGGCCACTAGGATCATAACTACTGCTATTGATCCCAACCAGGCAGAGAAGGGACAGATGTTTCCTCTGCTTGCCCTGGAGGATGCTGAGCCAGGCTATTTGACTGATGACTGATTCAACGCCATTTATAGCTTTTGTCACGTCTCTTGTGAGACGTGAAGAGAGGGAATCAAAACTTTATCTCTGATAAAGTTTACTCTAATTTTGCCATTTATAGCTTTTGTCACGTCTCTTGTGAGACGTGAAGAGAGGGAATCAAAACTTTATCTCTGATAAAGTTTACTCTAATTTTGCCATTTATAGCTTTTGTCACGTCTCTTGTGAGACGTGAAGAGAGGGAATCAAAACTTTATCTCTGATAAAGTTTACTCTAATTTTGCCATTTATAGCTTTTGTCCTAGCTTTTGTCACGTCTCTTATGAGACGTGAAGAGGGGGATTTGTAAGAAATACCATTGTAATAACACAAGCATATTGCTATTACATTGTTATAACTAACTTCTTTCTTAAACAAGGTTCTCTCACATACTCACAAGCAGAAACTGAGGCACACACACACCAGAGACAGATGGCTGACACAGAACATTCATAAACACTGATAAGGCAGGGAAGGCCTTGAGCAAGAGTGCTTGGTACGGCTTCCCACGAAATAATGAGACACACACACATAACCAAGGACAGAGGGCTGACTACGCACACACAAAAAACTCCTCTTCAGTCTGAACATTTTTGAAGACAAAGAACTCTACTCAGAGCCAATGGGACAGTGATACTAGCCTGAAGGAGACCTCGCCCAACTCATCAGAACCAACCAGAGGACCAGAACTTCCAGACTCAACCTACTTTCTGTGCTGTATAAAATGACTATGTATTTCTGTTATCTGGGCTCTGTCTGCAGGTTCCATACGAGCCGAATGAACGAGTCCAAGCATGCTTGTATCAGATATCTTTACCTCTGAATAAAACTGCTTTTTATTATACGAATATCCACCCTGTCCAGAGTCTCTACTTCGTCTCAGTTCTCCAGTAAACTTGTGTCATCAACATGTGTAGTTAAATTAGCCTGCTAACGTCTCCATAGCTAGTAGCATGTAATCAGGACATGACCAAACTGTTGCTGAGATAATAGATGTTGAAACTTCCAAGGAGAAAAGAGGCATTGTTGAAACTCACTCATATGCTTGCAGTGTAAAAAAGGGGGGTGAATGCGATTCATAACCGAATACCCCAACCAAGGAGCAGCTTCCATTTGACAAAGAAGCTCTGAATCGTCTGTGGCCGATAACTGAGAGAGCAAGGAAGGAAGGGAAAAGGGGATACTTTGCGGGAGCTAAGGCTTTTGTTAATGGAAGGGAAATTCGCGCTGACGCCTAGTTTGTTGACTGCTGGACTTGTCAAGTGAGTTGTGCAGGACTGAGTTTTATTTGCTAATTTGATAAAACTAGATATTTATTGAGGAAAGAGCATTGTTTGTGTGAGCCAAACTTTTTTTATATATATATATTTTTTATGGCAGGGAAATTCGCACTGACACTTAATGTTAGCTTAATGGCTATTCGTTTTTACCAATCTATAGTACAATGTTATTTGGAATTGTATAAATATATATAATTTAGATCAACCACTTACGTGGTGCAAAGGTATGTTTTTATTTGCAACTAGTAAGACCTTTTCTTTTTATGAGAACCCGATTCATGTGAACGTATACAAGTTTAATATTCTTCATATAGTCACTTTGATCGTAAATGTCCATTTCTGTTTTTTCTATTAATGCCAGGGGAATCTGTCATTTTTTGAAAAGGAGATCTTTATTTTTGTATTGTAAGGGTAAGAGTGCCGATTTATTTCATTCAAGAAACTCATGCCTGTTGCACAGATACTGCGTTTTGGAAGTGTCAATGGTGATGATATGAATGACATTTGGTTTTCATTTGGTACTAATCGGTCAGCAGGTGTCCCTATTTTAAAAGGCAACTTTAAGGCTCATATATTGAGTCATGAAGCAGATAATACAGGGAGATGGATTATACTATTGGCAGATGTTAACCATGTTCAATTCATTGTTGTAAATACTTAAGCTTCCAATAACAAGTCAAGTAACTGTATTTTATTTAGAGACATTGAGAGGAAAATAAGTAAAATGATGTCTAAATTTCAATTGGCCAAAGTAATATGGGGTGGAGATTTTAATACAGTATTACATGATAATCTAGATAGATGGCCTCCTATGGATAGCAATTCTGTTTGTGAGATAAGGAATATATGTCTAAGGTTAGGTGTTCTAGATATTTGGAGACATAAGAACCCAGATAAGATTATGTTTACATGGAGTACCAAAGATTTATCTATACAATCCCGTATTGATTTCTGGCTGATATCTGAAGATATTGCTGACAAGGTTGATACAGTCTCGATTGAACCATGGATTTTAACAGACCACAACGGGATCTCAATAAAGATAAATATGCATGGTTTGTCAACCCAAAAAAGTTAAAGGTTACTGGAAAATGAACAAGACTTTACTAGAGAATGAAGTATTTAAGAAGGAAGTAGCAGGAATTAATGATAAATACAGGAGTTGTGCCTGTGTTATGAATATGTTTGGGAGCTAATATATATTATACTGGGAGCTAAGGAAATTTGATTAAGGCTTTTGGCTATTTCAATGGGAAAAGAAATTGCTCGTGCCAAGAGAGAGAAAGAATATGACATCATAAAGGGAATAATGGATTAAACTAAAAAAAGGGAACTAACTAATCAGGAATTACTGGACCTATCATCATTGCAAATGCAGTTAGATTGTTTCTACGAGGAAAAGGCCCGGGGAGGGTTTGTAAGAGCAAGATGATTAAAGATATTTCTTTAATTTAGAAAAAAGGCCAGGCGAAAAGACTTCCTTCCATATGTCAATTAATGATTAATAATACTCCCAATAAAAATCCAAAAGAAATCTCTCAGCATGTTTCCCAGTTTTATCAGAATCTGTATACATCAGCCCAGCCAACTTCCAATATGTATCTTTTCTTAGACAATGTAGCAAAGAAGTAGCTAAGAAGATAATGATTTCAGGGATTTTTGTGATGAGTTATCTGAAATTGAGATAAGACTGTATTAAAAGCCTGAAGGACAATAGGTCCCCTGGAAATGATGGTTTAATAAGCGAGATTTATTAATCATTCAATGATAAATTGATTCCTTTCATTCTTGCTATGCTTCCTGTAATTAAGGTGTAATTACTATGATTCAATGGACATGGGTGGGGAAATATTTGTGTGACGACCTAAAATGGGGGCAGAAGCTCACCAGCACCCCATCTTATATGTCCAACCACCCTGAACGTCAGACTCTATTGAAACACATAGTGGTGTAAAGTACTAAAGTAAAAATACTTTAAAGTACTACTTAAGTAGTTTTGGGGGGTATCTGTACTTTACTATTTATAGTTTTGACAACTTTTACTTTACTACATTTCTAAGGAAAATAATGTACTTTTTACTCCATACATTTTCCCTGACACCCAAAAGGAATCGTTACATTTTGAATGGCTAGCAGGCAGGAACATTGTCAGTTTGATGTACTGCCAAATACTCTAAAATGAAGTTGGAAGCGACTTATGGTAGAGAAATGAACATTCAATTCTCTGGCAGCAGCTCTGGTTGACATTCCTGCAGTCCGCATACCAATTGCACAATCCCTCAGAACTTCAGACGTCTGTGGCATTGTGTTGTGACAAATATATATTTTAGTGGCCTTTTGTCCCCAGCAAAAGGTGCACCTGTGTAATGATCATGCTAGTTAATCAGTTTCTTGATATGGTGCACCTTTCAATGTGGATAGATTATCTTGGCGATGGAGAAATGCTCACATGTTTTATTTTTTTTGGCGTACAGAACATTTCCCGGGACCTTTAACTTCAGCTCATGAAACATGGGACCAACCTTTTACATGTTGCGTTTTTTTGTTCAGTATAGTTTATTACAAATATAGCCGTATACAGTCCTCCAGATATCTGTTGACAAGGACATACATCACTGTGTATTTGTTACACTGTACATACAAAAATGGCCAAACATTTTTTTGTTTGTTGCCATTTTCCATTGTTACTAACTTGTACTGGTTAAAAGTATGATTAAAGAAGAAGAAAAACGTTTATTTTTTGCAAACCATGTTTAGTACTTCTAAAAGAGACAATGACAAATTCATGGTTCAACAAGATATTATAGTCATCAAAAGGGCAGAAATTTAGCATTGATATACTTATGATACAGTACTTTACAGCTTTGATTGGTCACAGAATATATGACATGAAGGGGTGATGTAATTATCTGAATTACTGTAGATTTGAATAGTTTAGTTAATCAAAAGTGAAGTATGGTTATAGGTCCAATGGGTGTTGTTCATATACCACTCTGACTCAAAATCAATATATTAGATACATACTATTTATCAGCATATTGACAGATTATTGCTGGTTGCAAGTTATTTTACCCTCTTTGTTTCTTTTGGAACAATGGCAATTAAGTTGATTAAAATTAAGAATAGATAGATGGGCTACCACTGGTGTCACAGGCATTGTCACAGGTCTTGACCACCATGTTGCGATGCTTCTTTAGGATCACGTTGTTGTTGTCAGCATAGAAGAGTACAGAGATGGGACTGAGCTTGGTGGTTGTGCAGCACGCTTTGGGAACCTCACCTGGCTTCAGAAGGTGAACCTGCCATTAAACGGTAAATCAGACTCATTCATACATGCACTTTCATATAGTCAATGATAATATCCTGTTATAAAAGAGATGGGTTATTTAAGCAGTAAGGCCCAAGGAGGGGTGTTATATTGGCTATATACCACAAACCTCAGTGGTGCCTTATTGCTATTATAACACCTACTCATTCAAGGGGTTTTCTTTATTTTTACTATTTATTTAACCTTTATTTAACCAGGAAGGCCTCATTGAGATTTAAAATCTCCTTTTCAAGAGCGTCCTGGCCAAGATAGGCAGCACCAAGTCATTACAAAAATACAAACAAACAACAAGTAATCTAGTAGAAACCATTGAATTCACAAGAGTATAACAAAAATCAAAAACAGCAAATTAAAAACATTGACAGGTCAGGGAATCAGTCTCAAGATCATTCATCAGTGATTTAAAAATACCAATCGGGACAAGTTCTTCCAGTTTAAAAG
This sequence comes from Salvelinus fontinalis, assembly GCF_029448725.1. Classification (NCBI taxonomy): domain Eukaryota; kingdom Metazoa; phylum Chordata; class Actinopteri; order Salmoniformes; family Salmonidae; genus Salvelinus; species Salvelinus fontinalis. The sequence continues at coordinate 14,456 of NW_026601214.1, forward strand.
TATTTTGTAAAGCGTTCCAAGACGATGGCGCAGAGTACATAAAAGCCCTTTTACCAAATTCAGTTCGGACATTTGGAACAGTTAGCAGGATAAAGTCCAGCGAACAAAGAGAGTACCCACCACATTTCTGAACAATAAAAATGCCCAAATAAAAAGGTAGTAAACCCAAAATGGCTTAATAAATCAAAGTATACCAGTGACTGAGCCTACGGGTGACTAGAGAAGGCCAGCCAACCCTGGTATACAAAGTGCAGTGGTGCGTAAGGGTTTTGCAGTTTAAAAAAAATCTCAAAGTGCCATGGTAAAGGGTATCAATTGATCTCAAACACTGAGCGGAAGCATTCATATATAAAATATCTCCATAGTCTAGTAAAGGCATAAATGTAGCTGATACTAGCCTCCTGGCTTCAAAAGAAAAACAGGCCTTATTCCTAAAATAAAATCCCAATTTCAGCTTCAATTTTTTTGTAAGTTGTTGAATATGCAATTAAAATTCCAAGATATTTATATGAGGTTACAACCTCAATCTCCTTGCCCTGACAGGTAGTAATAGGTGAAAGCTTCAGAGGTCTATTTCTTGCTTTAGAAAACACCATTAGTTTAGTTTTGTCAGTATTGAGGATAAGCTTCAATTGACACAAGGTATGTTGAACAGTATAAAAAGCAGTTTGCAAGTTCTGGAAAGATTTTGTAAGAGACGAGGCACAACTGTAAATAACAGTATCATCAGCATAACAATGAAGTTGCGCATTTTGGACATTTTTGTCTAAATCATTTATATAAATAGTGAATAAGAGAGGACCAAGTACAGAGCCTTGGGGCACACCATTAAAGACAGACAATTTAACAGACATAAGCCCATCAAATTGAGTGCACTGAGTTCTATCAGACAGATAGTTAGCAAACCATGCAACTGCATGCTCTGAAAGACCTACACTCGAAAATCTCTGCCTTAGTATAGCATGATCAACTGTATCAAAAGCCTTAGAGAGATCAATAAAAAGTGAGACACAGTGTTGTTTTTTGTCAAGGGCTTCAGTGATATCATTTAAAAGCTTCATGGCTGCTGTAATTGTGCTATGCTTCTTCCTGAAGCCCAATTGGTACATTGATAAAATAGAGTTAGTAAATAAAAACTATTTTAGCTGTTCACTCACAAGGGTTTCAAGTAGAGATTGACCTATTATTTAAAAGAGTTGGATCTCCCACTTTTAAAAGTGGTAGGACTGTCACGATCGTCAAAGGGACTGAGAGAGGACCAAGGCTCAGCGCGTGGAAAGTACATCTTCTTTATTAGAAGAAGGACAAAACGAAACAAAAACATCAAACGTGAAGCTATAAATGACTAAGTGCAAAAACATGCAACATAGACACAGACATAGACAATTCCCCACAAACAGCTAAAGCCTATGGTTGCCTTAAATATGGCTCCCAATCAGAGACAACAATAACCAGCTGTCTCTAATTGAGACCCAATTCAGACAACCATAGACTTTCCTAGAACCTACACTCAACCATAGACACAGCTAGACACCTTCACTCAACACAAACCCATACACTACACCCAACACCCCCTTTACCATATAACCACCCAAAACACAAACATTCCCCATGTCACACCCTGACCTAACTAAAATAATAAAGAAAACAAAGAATACTAAGGCCAGGGCGTGACAAGGACAAATGCTGATTTCCAGATTTTCGGAATATCATTACATTCCAGGGTTAGATTGAACAGATATGTAAGTGGTTCAGCTATGAAATCAGCTGCCAGATTTAAAAAGCAGGGATCCAAATGATCAAGACCTGCAGGCTTTCTCTGATCTAAGGATTTCAGGACTTTATGTACCACCTGCACTGAGAATGGCAAAAAGTTTGACCAGCTCTAACTGGTTCATCCACACAGGGTTGTACAGAGACAGAGGTCACTGGTTCATCCACACAGGGTTGTACAGAGACAGAGGACACTGAATCAAACAGCCTACCAGATGATACAAAGTGCTCATTGAAACAATTCAGCATTTCAGTTGTCATATACAGCAAGAGAGTCCTTCAAAACACATGACGGTAATTCAGTAACATTACTGTTACCAGACATAGACTTAATAGCCTTCCAAAACTTTCTAGGGTCATTCAGGTTATCAGTGGTAACAGACATAAAATATTCAGACTTGGCCTTCCTGAGAAGAAAAGAACACTTGTTTCGTAACTGCCTAAAAATAAGCCAATCAGCATCAGAACATGATTTCCTTGCTTTAGCCCAGGCTAGATTACGGTCGTGAATAATACAAGACAGCTCAGAAGAAAACCATGGATTATCCCGCCCTTTAACCCTGAACCTGCGGAATGGGGCATGTGTGTTTACTATTTGGAAGAAAACATAATTAAAGAATATCCAGGCAGTTTCCACATCAGGGATAAGCTCAATCTTGCTCCAGTCAAAATAAAACAAATCATGAAAGAAAGCCTGCTCATTAAAACACTTCAAATTTCTCTTACGAATAAAACATGGGTTTGTCTTAGGAACCTTAGTATTTCTAACAGCATAATGGTCACTTAAATCATTACAAAAATCACCAACCGCAGAATATTTATGTGGAACATTTGTTAATATCAAATCAATCAGGGTAGATTTATCTGGGCATTTAAGATTTGGGCGAGTGGGTGAGTTAATCAACCGGGTAAGATTCATAGAATTACAAAACATTTTTAAATCATCAGACACCGGTTTTAACCAACACCAGTTGAGATCACCAAGATCATTTCACTGTAAAGAAGTTTAGACATAAGGTGCGTCAAAGAAGAAAATGCTATTTTCTACATTGTTGAATAATAGTGTATACATCAAAACTATGAAATAACACACATGGAATCATGTAGTAACCAAAAAAGTGTGAAACATATCAAAACATATCATACTGTATATTTGAGATTTTTCAAATAGCCACCCTTTGCCTTGATGACAGCTTTGCACACTCTTGGCATTCGCTCACCCAACTTCACGTGGAATGCTTTTCCAACAGTCTTGAAGGAGTTCACACATATGCTGAGCACTTGTTGGCTGTTTTTCCTTTACTCTGCGGTCCTACTCATCTCAAAACATCTCAATTTGGTTGAGATCGGGGGATTGTGGAGGCCAGGTCATCTGATACAGCACTCCGTCACTCTCCTTCTTGGTAAAATAGCCCTTACACAGCCTGGAGGTGTGTTGGGTCATTGTCCTGTTGAAAAACAAATGAATTCTCCTGAGTAGCGCTGTGGTCTAAGGTAAGCTGTGCAGTTAGAGATCCTGGTTGGAGTCCAGGCTCTGTCGCAGCCGGGCCGCGACCGGGAGACCCATGGGGCGGCACACAATTGGCCCAGCGTTGTCCGGGTTAGGGGAGGGTTTGGCCGGCAGGGATGTTCTTGTCCTATCGAGCTCTAGCGACTCCTGTGGCGAGCCGGGCGCAATGCACACTGACAGGGTTGCCAGGTGTATGGTGTTTCCTCCGACCCATTGGTGCGCCTGGCTTCCGGGTTAAGCAGGCATTGTGTCAAGAAGCAGTGCGGCTTGGCTGGGTTGTGTTTTGGAGGACGCACGGCTCTCGACCTTCGCCTCTCCCGAGTCCATACGGGAGTTGCAGCGATGAGACAAGACTGTAACTACCAATTGGATTCCACGAAAAAGGTGTAAAAGTAACAAACAATTGTTTTTATTTTTTTATAATAATTTATTAAAACAAATGATAGTCCCACTAAGCCCAAACCAGATGGGATAACGTATAGCTGCAGAATGCTGTTGTAGCCATATTGGTTAAGTGTGAATTCTAAATAAATCACAGACAGTGTCAACAGAAAAGCACCCCCACACCATATACCCTCCTACTCCATGCTTTATGGTAGGAAATACACATGCAGAGATCATCTGTTCACCCACACTGCATCTCACAAAGATATGGCAGTTGGAACCAAAAATCTCAAATTTGGGCTCCAGACCAAAGGACAAATTGATTGTGTTTCATGGGCCAAGTAAGTCTCTTCTTATTGGTGTCCTTTAATAGTGGTTTCTTTGCAGCAATTCAACTATAAAGGCCTGACTCACACAGTCTCCTCTGAACAGTTGATGTTGAGATGTGTCAGTTACTTGAACTCTGTGAAGCATTTATTTGGGCAGCAATATCTGAGGCTGGTAACTCTAATGAACTTATCCTCGGCAGCAGAGGTAACTCTGGGTCTTCCATTGCTGTGGTGGTCCTCATGAGAGCCAGTTTCATCATAGTGCTTGATTGTTTTTGCAACTACACTTGAAATATTCCGTATTGACTGACCTTCATGTCATAAAGTAATGATTTCTCTTTGCTTATTTGAGCTGTTCTTGCCATAATATGGACTTAGTATTTTGCCAAATAGGGCTATCTTCTGTATACCCCCCCCCCCCCCCCCCACCTTGTCACAACACAATTGATTGTGTCAAATGCATTAAAAAGGAAAGAAATTCCACTTTTAAGAAGGCACACCTGTTAATTGAAATGCATTCCAGGTGACTTTCTCATGAAGCTGGTTGAGAGAATGCCAAGAGTGTGCAAAGCTGTCATCAAGGCAAAGGGTGGCTACTTTGAAGAATCTAAAATATATTTGGTTTTGTTTAACACTTTTTTGGTTACTACATGATTCCATATGTGTTATTTCATTGTTTTGATGTCTTCACTATTTTTCTTCAATGTAGAAAATAGTAAAAATAAAGAAAAACCCTTGAATGAGTAGGTGTTCTAAAACTTTTGACCGGTAGTGTAGAGCCTTCAGTGCTTTTTTCCGTGGGCTGTGGCCCCACCTTGTCTGAATTTGGTCAATATGTCCTCCAAAAGACTTTATAGCCCACTGTGGCAAAGATTATACTTTCAGGAGTTAAACAACACAATAAAAAATCACCTTGTTTGTCTCATTCTTCCAATCTAGCTAGTGACTTTATAAAACACAATATTTGGTATTTGTATTTTATATTATACCAACGATATAGGAAAGCAACTGGTAGCAAAATAGCCAAAAACATAAAATTAGTAATTCATTCAAGGTTATCAATAGAACATTGTCAGAAAATAATAGTCTAAACCCAATGTCTCTATCAAATATGGTTGAAAAGTTACCGACGATTTACTCTGAGATTTAACCTCACAACACCAAATATGGAACACATACAACCAAGTGCGGTGCAGTCTAAACTAGTAATGGTCACAGCAAATGATCATTATTATTTCATCAACACTGTCAAGTACAAGTATATGAATGTTATAATATTGTAGAGAACAAGCTAATGATTAATTCTATGTAATTTCTAATGACATCAGGCAAAGAAAACGATGTATGGACATGAATTTCGTAGCTCCCTCTTGAATTGACCCTTTTTCTCTCTACATTGTATAGCAAGTAAGTGACTATATAAAAATAATATATGTCATTCATCAGACACTTTTATCCAAAGCGACTTACAATAAAACCTGCTGTCGTTTATGTATGGGTGGTGACGGGAATCGAACCCACGACCCTGGCTTTGCAAGCGTCATGCTCTATCATGGTCATGGGTGCACCTCAGCCACGTTTAAGGTCCTAAACGATATCTTAACCGCCATCGATAAGAAACAATACTGTGCAGCCGTATTCATTGACCTGGCCAAGGCTTTTGACTCTGTCAATCACCACATCCTTACCGACAGACTCAACAGCCTTGGTTTCTCAAATGATTGCCTCGCCTGGTTCACCAACTACTTCTCTGATCGAGTTCAGTGTGTAAAATCGGCTTCCTGTAGCCTGGGCCTCTGGCAGTCTCTATGGGGGTGCCATAGGGTTCAATTCTTGGGCCGACTCTTCTCTGTATACATCAATGATGTCGCTATTGCTGCTGGTGAGTCTCTGATCCACCTCTACGCAGACGACACCATTCTGTATACTTCTGGCCCTTCTTTGGACACTGTGTTAACTACCCTCCAGACGAGCTTCAATGCCATACAACTCTCCTTCCGTGGCCTTCGATTGCTCTTAAATAAAAGTAAAACTAAATGTATGCTCATTGGTCACTGATTTTGAATGCTTGTTTTGTTGTCGTAGGGTTGGGAGGAGGACATGCTGCCTGAGGAGAGGGAGGTTCCTCTGGTAAAGTGAGTTCCTCTAAATGTCTGTGTAGTCTGGGCTTGTCAGATGCTGAAGGATAGTGGTCATAATGCTGCTATCCCCCATTGACTCTAATGGTTGACATGCTCCAATCCCTCCCTTTCACAGCCTCTACCTAACCACCAAGAGAGTGGAGGACATCGCCCTGAGGCTCGTCTCCCTGCGCCAGACCATCACTGTGAGTGGACACACTTTTCTTTTTCTCTCTGTGACTTCTTGTTCTCTCCTAGAGGAAGATGTCTCACCCTAACTCTTCCCTCTCCCCTAGACCCTGCTTGGTTCCACCCTGAGCAGGAACCATCTGTTTGTGTCCTCCTGGGCGCACTGGTTCAGGCCAACCACATGGTAACTCACTAACGCATTCTCTGTCAAGGGAAAGAGAGCGCCCCTGAGGTGAAATGTGTTCTGTTCACTAAGATGCTCTTTTCTTTGTCATAGGACGAGGCCAAGTTCATCCGTACTTATAACGACTTTGTGGACTACCTGAGTGACCCCTCCAAGCGGAATGACATTGAGAGGGAGCTGGCTGAGGCAAAGGTGAGTTCATTAACTCTTTCAAGTCTCACTGAGTTCTTCCACATGCATGTCTTCTATACATCACAGTAGCTGATCTATATGAAATCATTCCTATTTTCTCCAAACGTGTTTTCTTGTCCTAGATCCATCATGTGAACATGATAGATGTCCTCTTTGAACTGGTGCTGTTTGGGATGATGACAGCTCAGAAGTCCCTGATGGTCGTAAGTAGCATCTCACTGGTACATGTTTTGATATCTCTCTATTAGCAGTTTCACTTAAATTCCTCTTCTCTTCTATTCTCTCCTCTTTTCTCCTCCTTTGTTTCCTTTAGCACGCCGGTGGGTTTGTGGAGCATCTGTACGCTCTCCTGTACTCCTTTCTGCCCACTGCTGCCAACATGGAGCCAGAGGCTGACAGATACCTGCTGCTGCTCAATGTAAGAGTCAAGAGGTTACTTCCTGTTTACTTCCATATTCTTAGTGTACTTCCTTTTTACTTCCTTATTCATGGTTAACCAGGTTCCAATGTTATTTTAGGGGGAGTATTTCTAATTGTCTCTCTCCTCTTGATAAGCTAGTAACTCAGAGCCATTTTCTATGTGTTGTGTGGTGTTCTCTTCAGGGCGGGCTGATGGCTCTCCTAGATGACATGTTTCTGGCCTGGTACTTTAACCCAGAGTCTCTGGTCACGGAGCTCTCCAGCCTCCTGGAGTACCACTTGGAGAACCTCATGGCCAGCATGTAGTCCTACTGCAGGGACCATACTCCTTTCTCATTCTCTCTCTCTTTTGAAGGATTTGAGGACTTGAAGTGCTTTATTGAACCCTGATTAGTTAACACCCATTAATTGAATGTATTCTCTTGTTTTCTCTCCCCACAGGATTCTTGTGACACTTTGCCACCCAAGAGGGATCTAGACACCAATGCACTACATTACTTTGCACTGAATTTGAAATGTTTAAATAGTCTGTCATGGAAAGAGCAGGTGTCCTCAATGTTTCGTATTATCAGTGTGTGTAGTAACCTGGTACAGTATAACGTTTACCACTAGAGGGGGTAATTGCTTCAGTCTTGAATGTTACTTCTCACTATCCCTACTCTACATTAACAGTCGGCAATTGTAGACTCCGGTGACTTGGGTATCTTAGTTTTTTATATTTGCCATTAATGTCTGAACCATTTACCATCTTTCCCACTGAAACCAGTAATGTTAGCGTTCATGTGAGAGAGGGTGTAGTAGTTCATACTGACCACTAGTTGGATCCACTAATTGTGGACAACATCCTTGTCTATAGTCGAAGCAAAGAGGAGCACGACCGAAACCTCCGCGCGATGCTGCAAAGGTCCCGCGAGAGAGGAGTCCGGCTCAACCCGAGAAGAGCACAGTCGGCGCTACAGAGGTCAGCTACTTTGGACATCTTCTCACAGCGACTGGAATCAAGCCAGATCCACAGAAGATCTCAACCATAAAAGAAATGGAGCCACCAAAGAACCGTGCAGAGCTGGAAACAGTGCTTGGCATGGTCAACTACTTAGCCAAGTTCGCACCCAGCCTCTCCAATGCTAATGCACCCCTGCATCAACTGCTAAAGCAGTCCAGTGAGTTTCTCTGGGACAAGCAACACGACATTGCTTTCCAGAAATGTGAAAGACTTGATCACGAGAGAACCAGGAACAATCCTTGCCTACTACGACCCCGACAAAGAGCTCAGACTCCAAGTAGACGCATCGAAGTATGGACTAGGTGCAGTGCTACTGCAAGAAGGAAAGCCCATCGGCTACGCTTCCAAATCTCTCACAGATTGTGAAATCAACTACGCTCAAATTGAAAAGGAGGTCTATGCCATTCTGTTCGGATGTAAACGTTTCCATCAGTACGTATATGGACGACAAGTCATTGTGGAATCCGATATGTCTTGAACGACGCCCCTCAAACACCAAAGAGCCAATGTTACCTCACTGTATCCCAGACCGACCCTGGAAGGTCGTGGCAACCGATCTGTTCACCTGGAACAACAAGAACTACATCATAACAGTTGACTACTACAGCAGATACTTCGAACTCGACAAGCTTCACAGCACCACATCTGCAGCTGTGATACACAAGCTGAAAGCAGCCTTTGCCAGGCATGGCATTGTAGAGACTTTAATATCTGACAATGGGCCCTGTTACAAATCAAATGAGTTTGAATCCTTCACAAAAGCATGGGAGTTTACGCGTCACCACAAGCCCACATTACCCTCAAAGTAATGGCCTTGCTGAAAAATCAGTGCAGATTGCTAAATCACTCATGGATAAAGCAGACAAGAGAGACCCCTACCTCAGCCTCCTTGAATACCGCAACACTCCAGATGACAACTTAAAATCACCAGCCCAGCTGTTGATGAGCCGCAGACTTCGCTCAATCCTTCCCAGCACCAACCAGCAGCTACAACCTGAGGTCGTCAGCTACAAGGAAATGCATGAAAAACGTGCACAGAGACAACAACAACAAAAGCGATACTACGACAGGTCAGCTAGACCACTGCCACCACTGATCGACGGAGAGTCAGTTTTAATCCAGGAGCATGGCCTCTGGAAGCCAGCAGTCGTCATCCAGCCAGCTGACACTGAACGTTCATAGCACGTCCTCACCGCAGAAGGAGCAGTGTACCGCCGCAATCGTCGTCACCTACTGAACACAAAAGAACAACACACTGATGAGATGAACAGTTCCCCTGAAAGAGAACGTGATGGACTAAACACATACATCACAACATACACCATACTTACCTGCAACACCACAAGAGCTGTTGACTGACACAGAAGCATGCTCAGCATCATATCGCACAAGGTCAGGAAGAGAGGTCAAGCCCAGAGCTGTCCTAGAACTGTGAAATGTCAAAGGGTGTAGGCGGATCGCTGCCCTAAAAGAGTTCCACACTGTAAACTTGTTATTGAAAGTTCACTTGAAATGCTTTGGTATTGTATTTGTTTGAAATGTTAAGATGTATTTCTACTGTGAAAGCTGAGTTGCTGAGAATCCCTTGTTCGAAAAGTAACAGTATGTTGGACCATTGTTTCAGAGTCTATGTTGATTCAGTTGGTGTAGTATAAAATATAAATGGTTACTTACCTTGAGTTCAAACTGCAGAGCATGTTTTCAAAAGAAACGCTTAGAATATGTAAACATTTTTCTTTTGTTTTAAAAGAAGGGGGATGTAATATTCATATGTGTAAACATACTGAGTAATAATTGGATGCATTTTGCCGCCATATTATACTGTGCTATGATTGGTTAAGACCACCCAAATGGTTAGGTCATGGTCAGTTTGATGCTGGTTGGCGATACGTGAACATGCCAGTTATAGCTAGCTAAAAAAAGAGCTACGTTAAGAAATATCCTGTAGTACTGCATTTTATTATTTTGTACAAAGCGTGCAAAACAAGACAGTGCAGACGAGGAATGCAGTGGTAAGTACTTGGCGCTAAACTCAAGCGAACTTTCAGGATGCTTCCATCTTTCCATAACTAGCTAGCTTGACCGGCGTTGTCATTTCAAGGGGGTAAACTCGGCTAACCTAGCGCAACTGTCGTTAACGTTAGTTGTAAATACTGTAAAGAAACAGGCAGGGAGCAGGTCTCGAACCCTCGACCTTCTAGCCCGAAGTCCAGCGCGCTATCGACTGTGCCGCAAAAGCATGCTCGTGCAGATTTCCGCGCTTATAAACCCAGGGTCGTTACTCTGCCAATGCATATTAACCTAAGCTTGCTTAGTTGTAGTCGAAGCGAAGTCTCAGCCTGTGTTGGCTACTGCCTGACTAGTTGCCAAATTCTGGAACTATAATAACTGTGTTTTTGTAGTAACTACATTAGTAGCTTGCACCATGTAAACAAGCTTTTGGCCTATATATTTTCTTGAACCCAAAGGCAAAGCTACACAAGGGCCCATAGCTAATCCAAACTTGTGAACATTGACTAACTAACTACATGACAACTTGCCAATTGATCTGGCAGTCTTCTTAGTTAATTAACTAGCTAGCTACACACAATAATAGAGATGTGAGCTTAATTGTAATCAACTACTATAGTTACTTACTAAACTGACCATTAATATAGCACACTTCTGTGTTGGTTTAGGAAGCAAATTGCAAGATGGATTATAGGCCTGGTTAGCTATAAAGCTAGCTATTGTTGACATAAAATACTGGCATGTCATTAACCCCTCTGCTTGCAAGTTCTTCTCTTTTTACATCTACCCTATCAAGACAAAAACAATATTCTATTTAGCCTTAATGCTTGGCTTTCCTTTTGGATACTCTGGCTCTGTAAAAAGAGAAGCAGATAAAACAAGGCTTACTTTAGTGATGTGTATTGTATTCACGCCCTGATTGTGCATGGGGCACATAGGGAGGACGCTGAGGTAATGGGCTGGAATCTTTGGTAGGCGTGAAACAACTGATATTTGAATCATTCCTCTCCACAGTGCTCCTGTGCCGGGGCAAAGCTTTCAGCGATTTCACCGGACCAGACTGTCGGTTTCTGTCATTTAAAAAAGGAGAGACTATATATGTCTACTATAAACTCTCAGGCCAAAGGACAAATATATGTGCAGGGAGTGTAAGTATGAGTTACTATTAAATTACAGTACCTGTCAAAAGTTTGGACACACCTACTCATTCAAGGGTTTTACTTCACTATTATTCTACAATGTAGAAAATAGTAAAGACATCAACACTTTGGAAAACACATGGAATCATGTAGCAACCAAAAAAGTGTTAAACAAATCAAATATATTTTAGATTCTTCAAAGTCGCCACCCATTGTCTTGATGACTGCTTTGCACAGACTTGGCATTCTGTCAACCAGCTTCATGAGGTAGTCACCTGGAATGCATTTCAATTAACAGGTGTGCCTTATTAAAATGTTATTTGTGGAATTTATTTCCTTCTTAATGCGTTTGAGCCAGTTGTGTTGTGACAACAGTTCAGTCGCAAAAACCATCAAGCGCTATGATGAAACTGGCTCTTATGAGGACTGCCACACGAAAGGAAGACCCAGCGCTACCTCTGCTGTGAGTTAACTGCACCTCATATTGAAGCCCAAATAAATGCTTCACAGAGTTCAAGTAACAGACATAGCCCAACATCAACTGATCAGAGGAGACTGCGTGAATCAGGCCTTCATTGTTGAATTGCTGCAAAGAAACCGCTACTGAAGGACCCTAATAAGAAGAAGAGACTTGCTTGGGCCTAGACACACGAGCAATGGACATTAGACTGGTGGAAATCTGTCCTTTGATCTGATGAGTACAAATTTGAGAGTTTTGGTTCCAACCTTCGTGTCTTTCTGAGATGCAGAGTAGGTGAACGAATTATCTCCGCATGGGTGGTTCCCACCGTGAAGCATGGAAGAGGTGTGGGGGTGCTTTGCTGGTGACACTGTCTGTGATTTATTTAGAATTCAAGGCTCACTTAACTGGGATTCTGCAGTGATATGCCATCCCATGTGGTTTGTGCTTAGTGGGACAATTATTTGTTTTTCAGCAGGACAATGACCCAACACACCTCCAGGCTGTGTAAGGGCTTTTTGACCACATTCACCCGACCTCAACCCAATTGAGATGGTTTGGGATGAATTGGACCACAGAGTGAAGGAAAAGCAGCCATCAACAGCTCAACATATGTGGGAACTCCTTCAAGACTGTTGTAAAAGCATTCCTGTTTCAACAACACAACATGCATTTTGCTACACCCGCAATTACATCTGGTAAACACATGTATGTGACCAATAAAATTGGATTTGATTTGGGCTTCTTTGAAGAATATCAAATATATTTAGATATTTTTTTGTACACTTTTTAGGGTTTACTACATGATTCCATATGTGTTCTTTCATAGTTTTGATGTCTTCACTATTATTCTACAATGTAGAAAATAAAGAAAAACCCTTGAATGAGTAGGTGTGTCCAAACTCTTTACTGGTACTGTCACGATCGTGTTGACATGAATGAGAGGACCAAGGCGCAACATGACTTGAATACATCTTCTTTAATTATAACGACGAAGATGAACACGTAACACTTATACACACTAACAAAAAACAACAAACGATCGTGAAACTTAAAACGCAAGTGCACACACACACACACACACACACACACACACACACACACACACACACACACACACACACACACACACACACACACACACACACACACACACACACACACACACACACACACACACACACACACACACACACACACACACACACACACACACACACACACACACACACACACACACACACACACTACTTACGTTCGACATATACATATACAATGACCCACAAACAGCTGAAGCCTATGGCAGCCTTAAATATGGTTCCCAATTAGAGACAACAGAAACCAGCTGTCTCTAATTGAGAACCCATTCAGGCAACCATAGACTTTCCTAGAAAACTACACACACCCATAGACACAGCTAGATACATACACTCAACACAAACCCATACACTACAACCAACACCACCTCTACCATATAATACCCCAAACACACACATACCCCATGTCACACCCTGACCTAACTAAAATAATAAATAAAACAAATAATACTAAGGCCAGGGCGTGACAGGTACTGTATATGATAACATTGCGGTCTAGAAGGAATGTTGAAGCTTTTTCTGTTTTGTTAACATGTTTCATTCTCTGTTTTGTTTCCATTTCTTACAATGGGTTGGTAACCGCTTTGGTTACTTCAATAAGGACCAACTCGTAATCAATCACATATACACTGAAAAAGAAATGGAGATTCCTGCTGAGGTAAGTCAATAAATAGATGTAGGCCTAGTTCACTACTGCCAATGCATCATCGCTTAAAACATTGTCTGGAATGACTGAACTTCTTTCTGAAATAGGTAGTGTGACTCAAACAATGTTTTCTTTTTCTTTTCAGGAAACCGACATTGTTTGCTTTGAGACTGGACACGATAAGTTTGACAGTTATGACATTGATTCACTGTTAGGTTCCTCTTTATTGTTAACAGACAAGGAGGATTCTGTGCAAGTAACCACAGAGACTTTGTACCTAAACAAAAGTGCTGAGAGCACCACGGTGGAAGTGGATGAGCCTCCACCTGAAGTGACACTGTTCGAAAATTATAAGATTGATAGGGATGTACCTGAGGACATTGATAAGGTTGTAGAGGTTCCAGATAATGATGATCTGAGACATTTTGAGCCTTTAGAGTCCTCTTTGCCTCAGCCTGAAACTCTTGACACAAAGGGAGTGGAATCTAACACTGTACTTGAGACCACAGCTGAGAGGATCAAAGATTACCTTCAGAAAGATCAGCAGAGGACAGTGCCGTACAGTGTTGTTGAACCAGAGGAAGGTGAGATCAAAGAAACCCCCTCAGAACCTGAATCCAAAGATGATCCTGAGTTAGAAAATGCACCTGATGGTTTTTCAGAAGGCAGATCTATTCCTGAGTTAAACACCACACTAGGAATAACTTTTGATGCTGTCACTTCCAATGATAAGGACACTTGGAAGGTGACTCCATATGACGAGGAAAGTGACAAGACTGAATATCAGCAGGATGAGGAAAGTGATTATCATCTCAGGCAAACTCCATTGCTGGCTTTTCCTGAAGAAAGTTCTAATTTGGAACACGAGAACATTCCAGAATCTGATCAGACAGATGAGGAATACAGTCTATCAGAGGTACCTCATACACAGAAACAGGACTCCAAGGACAATAACCTGTGGTCTGCATTTGGTGATACCGTTTTTAACATTGTCAGTGGTGGGGAAAGAATAGCTTATGTTGCCGGTTCAGAGGAAGATGACGAGGAGGATGATGACGAAGGTGAGATTACACCAGAGGAGCCTCCCAAAATTGAAGAACCCAAGGAGTCATTTGGCTGTTCTACTTCCTCTGAGCTAATCTTTGAGGAACCTGCGGACTCTAATTTCAGTGAGGATGCTGTCAAAGTACCTGATGAGGATTCTCAGACGTTGCAGTTTGAGAATGAATCTGAAGAAGGTGACATCGAACCTTCAACACCTCCTGCTGATGAGGCGAGTCCCTTTGAACACACTGAGGCTTTAGCAGAGAATCTCACAGAAGATGACAGCCCAGTCCCTAAACAGCTCTCACAGACAGACATGCTCTCAGACTTTGATAGTAAAATGAACAAATCAGAGCAGAAACAAGCTGTTGAAGAACTCCCCATACAAAAAGAGGAGTCAATAGATTTCTCACAAGTAGAGAATACATTTAAACAGGGTGGTACAGAGCTTTTCAGACTATTTCGAGAACCATACCAGAAGGTCCCAGATCCAAGTAGAAACACAATGGTGAAAGAGAGCCATCAAGAACTCCCCATAGAGGAGGAGGATTCAATACACCTAGAGGGGGAAGAGATTGAGGAAGAGTTGCTAGAGGATGAAAATGCAGTATTATCTTCATCCAAAACTGAGCACACTGATGAAAATGACACAGAAAGTCTATCTGAATTTGGGTCAGAGCAACCCAATAATTATACACAAACCGATGTTGTATCCAGTGATGTGTTGGATGTGGTCCAACACGACGAGGCTATTGACATAGAACCTGAGGTGCATGAGACTGAAAATGGTGCTGAAAGCCACACACCCTCACTTAAAGATAAAGTTTTGGATCCCCTTCCAAACAAAGAGGCGGAATACAGTGACAATGTGTTGAGGCCGACACTATTGCGACACCGCTGCAAGGAGGAAGATATGGAGCGCCTCCTAAAGATTCTCGGTCCTCAGAACCTCTTTAGGTTGGAGTTCCTTTTTTTTGACCTGGAGCTGAAGGCTGCCCTGCTGTCCCAGACAAACGCCCGTGAGGACATTGAAAAGGTGCTGGAAGCCATTTTGGAAGCCTCTGAAACCCCAATCCTGGATGAGTTTGAGATGATGCTGGATGCCCATGAGAACGCTGAACAGCAGCAGGATGCTGGTGAGTTTGTTGAGGAAACTTCCATCTTGGAAGACTTCCAGGAATTGGTGTTCACCCTGCGTCAGAAGTACTCAACGGCCAGAAGCAGTGCTCCCATGGCAGTGGGCAGTCAACTACACCCTGACACAGGTAATAATGCTTTTTTTTCAGTTTATGTACAAGTCAGAGTATAGGAGGATTAAAACCTTTTGTTAAATAAATATTTGGAAAGTCTCATACATTGCTAATGACATGATAATAATGCCTGGAGATTTGGTTTGCAGAATAAGCTTTAAGAAATGCCCAAGAAGTACAACAAAGTAAATAGTAATCTGTTGACAGAACAAATACACTTCCTGAGAATGCCAGTTAGATTGCAATGCATGAACATTTACTCACTGTTTGAACCTCTCTGAATGTTTCAAAAGATGGGAATATGTCTGAAAATACCTTGGACATGGGACTTAGCGTAGACATGGATCACCCTCCCTCAGGTAGGTGTTCATTATACTTCCCTACTTTTGAAATTGTGGTTGAGATGTAAACTGTATGCATTAACCTAATTTGCTTGTGCTGTATTTCCAGGATCTCTGGAGTCACCTGCTGTCACTGATTTCCATGAAGATGAGCAGAGTGGTTCATCATTCGTATCAGTGCTAATTTTATCTGGTTGTCTCGTCACTCTGTTTTATGAGTATCTTGGAATACATGGTGTTATGGTAAGTTACTTCATGTATTTCTCTCTTGTGAATAGGCTTTCCTTCCTATTGTAATTGACTAATTGCCTGCATGTAGTGCTTAGGACTCAAGTATTCATACTTATTTTATTATTGCTGGGACAATGCATGTATCATTTTTATTTGGGTGGCGGCATTTGCCATGCTGACAGCGTTACCCAACCCTTCCCCTTTTTTCAACTGGTAGTTGAGTACAGCACCGTTTCCGTTAAATGAAACGTTCCAGAACGTAAAAACGTACTGAATGCAGCTCAGGTTCAGTGATCCTTTCCCATTTTTTAGTTGACTTGTTCGAGTGAGGTGTAGACTGAAGTTAAGTGTCCACAGCCGGTGTTTTGCTTATTTAGTGGGATATAAATGATACCCCCGCTCATTTTACCAGGCTTTGTGCGTTTTGCTTAGAAAGGAATCACGTTCAGAACTCTAAAAGGAGGCTAGTAGACATGTTGTTGGTTTACGCAAACGAGTTGCATTGCAAGTCACAAGCCAAACTAACTAGATAGCCAGCTCAACTGTCAAAGTAACGTACAGTAGCGATGGATTCGGAAGAAACAACCCTTTTACCCACTTTGCCCCTGATGACAGAATCTGATCAACTGTCTGTCTTGTACTGTCTTGTACTTCGATATGTAAGTAGTTGGCTACAATGTAGCTAGCTGGCTAGTCAAGTCTTAGGTCGCCACATGGCTGGCTAGCTAGGCTACATTGAAACTGAATCTTGTTGGCAACTTCATTTGCCTGTCCTCTTCCTCATTTAAAAAATGGCTCACTTTCCAGACTAGCAGTATCCGTTCTTCCTATATCTGGGACTCAGATCGAGAGGTGCCTTCAAGTTGTTGAATTTTGCTTTGACAGCTTCCCCTTACATAACTATCACTTGAGGTTACATTCCATAATCTTTTGCACTCTAAATCCACATAGGCCTAAAGCTTGTTAGTTAGATCCACTCTGTGGTGATTAATTTAGCCAATCCCTGAATTTCACTGAGCGACTGCGATGGAAGTTCTTAATTGTGCAAAGGTCCCCATGGTTGGACATTGGTAGGGCCCCAGTCCAATCCAATCCCCATTAATTACATAAGGTCAAGGCAAATCCTCTCTCTATTGATTTTGATCAACAACTAGGTTATAGGCTACGTCTATTTCTAAACCCACCTTGATTTGATCTGAAGATATGCCTCTGCATTGACTGAGAGGGTGCTCAGTGGGATAACCATTAGCCATGCTTGTAAACAGAACACTAGAATGCCTGATGGTTTAGTTCAATGTTTTTAACATCACTTATTTTCTTCTGTCATCTCAGCCCAGCTATTACCCAACTTATCTGCTAAGCCTGACATGTGCTGTAGTAACACTGATTGGACCTGTCTCTCCCCAGATGGTCACCAGCCTGCCAGAGCACTGGAAGCCAGGTCCAGACTTCTACGGCGTGTCCTGTGAACCCGTGCTGGTCACTGCAGGTGCCGGGGTCATCGGCTTCCTCTTCTGGAGGAGCATTCTATCTGTAAGTCGTTGTTGCACAGTTACTGCTTTCATAATTTCATAATCTGATTGCTTTATGTTATTCTATGATGTATTGTATGCTACCGTTGAGGAGGCTGTTTGCTGCCACTTTTCTTTTCCTTCTCACAGGTCAAAAGCAAGTCATATCTAAGTAAGTTCTTCTCTCTGGCTATTTAGGGTGCATAGTGAATCCTCATTCATATTGCTTACAGAATGCTGTTCTTGTCATGTGTAAACCATGCCTGATTTCATACTCTTGTCATGGTTTTTATTCGCTACTGAAAAAGAAATGGTGGACAGGATGAAAAAGCTTGAACAAGAGAAGAAGGAGATACTCCAAAAGGTCGCTGAACTGCAGCAACAGGTAAGTTGCAGAGACTTTTCACTGACTAAGATCCAGACTTTTGAGTTCAATGTGAATTAAGGTACATAATGTTTTGACAGTATATTTCTACTGGGTTCCCCTCAGGGCGAAGAACTTAAAGAAAAGCAAAAGCTGTCTGAAAAATCTGCCACTTTATCTCTGGAGAAGATCCAGGAATTGGAGGTGAGTCTCTAAGAAATATTATCTTGATCACATGTCATTGTCATGCTGACAATTATTAGATTTTTTTATTATTTTTTTCTTCTCCATAGTGTTTAAATTGACTAAGCATTTTCTTTTTCTATCCAATAGAATATTGTGCCAGAGATGGAGAGACAAAATGAGCGCCTGGACGAGGAAAATAACTTACACGCCATATCCTTTGACAAAGAGCGGGCCAATACTGCGAAACATGAAGATATGGTGAGTAGTATTGGGCGATTTAGCTGTAATTAAAATGTTTCAGAACAACCAATTCTCTGACGTCGGTTTAATTATTTGAATTCCATTAAGTTAGTTTATTATGTGAGCTCAATGTGCCGTTTCTCTAGAGAGAAATCAAATCAAGCACATACTTCGGGACGTTGTAGTTTTCAACAGGAGAATAAATATTCAACATAGTTTAGTGGAGAAAATGTGGTAATTGACTAAAATGACCACAATCCATTGCACCTACAGCTGCATGGACTTGCGCGGGCAGACAGAGAGGAAGGGACAGCCTGCAAATGAGAGAGAGACACCCTAGAGAGCAGTTGCTTTCGTGATGTAGACAGCATAGGCAGCTACTATTAGCCAGCTACTATCCTAAATAGGATGGCTCGTTGATGAGGACAAAGAAAGATGGTTGTCATTATGCTTATCATTATCTTTGCCCATAGATGTCCGAAATGGACAAAACCATTGAGAAGTTGAAGCGCAGCAAGAAGAAGACCCAGGATGCACTCTCGAAGGTATAGGTCATATAAGTGAACATGCCCAATGAAAATATGTCAAATATATTAACATTGCAACAATCAAATGTAAAGTGTTTATTTCCTTTTCATTATCCTTATCATTGAATCTGTAGTCTACCATTTTGATGGATGAAGCCAAACTCCGCGAAGATGCCCGGAATGTCCAGGTCCAGGTTCTGGAGAAGGATTTTGCCACCCTGAAGGAGGAGAACCTCTCGGTGAGTACCAATATGGAACAACGATTCACACTTTAAGCCTCATGACATTGTTTAGGACTCATTGGCCATGCAGGGCCTGCATTGCACCGTCCTGATGACCTAAGTCCCTTGTTACAGCTGCACCATGCTGCCAAGTTGTGGGAGGAGAAGAACAGGGAGACAAGCGAGCAGATCAAAGTCTACCAGAAGTCCCAGAAAGACCTGGAGGATTCCCTCCTTCAGAAGGCCCACAACGTAGAGTTTTTTTTTTACACGTTACGATATTGTTACACACATCAATTCCTGTTCACACCTTCTCAAATGCACCCTGATGACAAAGAAACATGTCACCTGTATTATGTTCCAAAAAAATACTTCTTGACTGATTCCAGGGGAAAAGTGTAATGTATCAATTGGTGGTTCTCAATCTCTCTGGCAGGTTCTATCTGACCTGCTAGGAGACCTGGAGGCCTGCGATGACCTGAAAGGTGGAGTTGTTGCTAACGGGGTAGCCTCTAACGGTAAGTCACCTGACACGGTGTCCTAATCAGAGGAGGCTGGTGGGAGGAGCTATAGGAGGACGGGCTCCTTGTAATGGCTGGAATGGAACCAAATACATGGAAACAGTGTGCTTGACTCCGTTCCATTTATGCCATTATAGTGAGCCAGTCCTTCTATAGCTCCTCCCACCAGCCTTCTCTGATTAGGATACTGTCATGTGATTTGGTCTTATGTAGCAACATTTGAAATTGTGTTTTTTTTACATTGGATTAAAGTAGAGACTCGGAGCATCAAAATGGTATATCATACACTACAGTTGAGGAACAATGGGGAAGTAATTCTGCTTTGAAAGTTGATAAACTTGCTGGAGAGCTCTTCTTTGTCTATACCATTCAGCATTGTTCACACATATTGTTAGCTAGCTAACAATATGCTTTATTTTGCAATGAGAAAACGACTTTCTGACAAAATTAGAAACTTATATCTGAAAATGGTTTCCCTTAGTTTGAAGATGTATTCAGGAGACAGGTGTTTTATACAACAGCCTTCTATGTGTTCTATTTTCGACTGCCTCTGCATATTTGCAATCAAACCACAGAATTTTCTCCATCTCCTTAGCTATCATACTCTGCTTCCAGCGGACAGTCCACTGATTTCAAAACTTGGGTCTCCTGAAAGTGGAGAGCATCTTTCAAAAAAGCTGCGTTAGAAAGGGTTACTTACACGTACTGAGAAGCTCATGTTATAGACAGAAGCGTGCTACATGGCAGACCAATCCGAACTCGTTTCATGGCGCGTCCAGCTCATCCATTATCTCAGCCAATCATGGCTAGAGGGAAGGTTCCTTCCTTTTTCCGTGGCTAAACTAACTCTGCTCATAGTTTACCATTTTTATTCGTATTTACGGATGGCATACAAGTTTGTTATTAAGGCACATGGAAGTTCACGTACCAGAAGGCATTTTGCCCCCCAAAACACATTTTGATAGTTCTACATTCAAATGCCTCTCCTGTGAAGTATTGACGCGCGACATACGCCTACTTTCCTGAAACGTGTCACTGTGTTTACAATGATTTGTTTCAGACAAGCAGACCATCATCCAAAACCGCCATAAGCAAATGATGGATGTCTCTCGGGTAAGAATGAGTTCTTTCTTAAACGGACCCAGATTTCTGTGTACCTGAAGGCAGGTTAAGCTTGTCCTCAGAACCAAGAAGGGTGTCAACTCTTCCACTAACTGTTGGAAGAATTCTCCACAGGTCCAGACCACTCTGTCTGCTGTGGAGGAAGAGCGCGATCGCTTCATGACAAAGCTGCTGAACGAAGAGAAGTCCAGGAAAGAGCTGGAAGGTATGTCCCAGCAACTAGAATTTGATATGCATCACTGCCTTTTCTCTCTCAACACTATCAACTTGTTTTCACCACAGAGCAATTTCAGAACTAGAGCATGACATCTTGTTGGTGAAAAGTGACAAGAACCACCTGGAGAACCAGTACAAGACCCTGCAGCAGAAGAATGACATCATGACAGAGATGTACCAGCAGAAGGAGAACGCTTTGCAGCAGTAAGTGGAATCAGAAGCAGTGCAGTTCATGTGTTAATACCATAGTAGGGTTTGTTCTCCATGGTTCCACAGCATGTAAGAAAAAACATTTTTCCTTGTCTTTTACTGTATTCTTTTACTGTGAGGTTTGAGGTTTTCAAATGGTCTTTAAATAGTTTGATCTAATTTGTGTGTCGCCTTACAGGAAGTTGACCAAGGAGGAGTTTGAGCGCCCCAACAAGGAAGACCGGCTGACGGAGATGGACGGCAAGGCCCTAGAGGAGGAGGTCAAGGTGTGTAGGCAGCGCGTTAAGGAGATCCAGGACGAGCTGAAATGGACCGAGAAGTTCTACAAAGCTCAGATCATTGAGCAGGAGCAGAAATCTCACGAGAACTGGGTTTGTACAATACAACTTTATTAGTCCATTTGTTAAAGAAACAACAAATGTCTCATATCTCAACCCCCATCGATGGCACATACATTAGGATCAGGACATTTTTTTTTTGAGTCTTCTGTTTGGCCAGTCATTTGTAAGGTGAATTTTGTCCAAAACGGGAGATTTTAAATGTCTCTTCTTTCTCTCTAGGTGATTGCACGCGCCGCAGAGCGAGCTCTGTTCGACGAGAAGAAGGAAACAACTAACATTCGTAACTTGTGAGTGCAACACTAATACAACAGACTCAATTGGGCTATACCAAAGCAGGGCTCACCTATTGCTCACTCAAAATGGAGACAGGCAGATCCTTTCATTTGGTTTATTTTTGGTCAATCTCACATTTACTTTTTGAATTAGTCATTATAGTAAAGTAAAAAGAGGGACATTGTGAACCAAAGGTTGCACTGCCAAGTCGAAGGGCCACAAATGCAAGTGTTTTGGTCACAGTTTTGCAATGCAGTAAGCTGTATTAGTCTAGATTTGGAGGTACAGTATTGAGAATCTAAATGCCTGTTCTCTTTTTCACCCTAGACTGACTGACATGTCCAGCAAGCTGAAGGAGCTCTGTAGGCCTCTGTTCAAGCCCACCCCTGGGATGGCTCCCATGCCTCTCCGACGAGGTAAGAACCAATCCTCAGTTCACGTTATTTAGTACTGGCACGTCTGGGGTGCATTCAGTAAGGCAAAATCGTCAGAACATAACTTGCAGGTAGAAATGAAATGAATAGGGCTGATATGACTCTATTCTTGAGGACAGAGAATCATATTTCTATCTGAACGTTCTGTAACGTTCCTGACCATTTCTATTGTCTTGTCGGTTGGATATCATCTGTGACTGCGTTTCAAATTAGATCTTGGACTTTTTGACTGTCTGATACCTCATCTGCTGTTTGATGTCCACCCTCTGAAATGCATGTTTTCCTGGGGTTTTGATTTGAATTCCTTGTAGCTGGTCCAATGTGGAGAGACTGAGAGTGGTATTTGGCTGAGTGTTTTGTTGTTAAATGGTTTTGCTAAACAGGTGATTCGTACAGGCCCTGTAAGAAGTTCACAGGTGCCCCCCCTCCCCCTGTGGGGTGAAGGAACAAGCCCTACCGTGAGTCTCCTGAACCCACGCCCCGGACAGCCTTGGCCCTGATTGGCCGAGCAGTACCATCCCTCAGCCAATGAACCATCCCCCCCTTGTACACCCTTGTTTGCCCTGACTCCCCGCTTCTTTTTCACCTCTCCCTTTTCCCTGTCTTTACCTCCGCTGTGGTGTTTCAATAATTGACCTTATTTTTCTTCCTACTGTTCTCATCCTGCTCCTAGTTGGTACCCATTTGACCTTTTCCTCTTCCTAATGTTTGTCTTCTAATTACGTCCTCTCTGATTTTCGAAGACATTCTTTCCTGTCTCTTTCACTGCCATCTTTTCTCCCTCTACTGCCATATCCATCTTTCTCACCTGTGTTTGCATTTCCAGACGATCCAGAATGTTCCCATGTCTTCGTTTGCTTTCACAATTTGGAATAACCGCTTTTGCATCCCTCTTGCTCTTTCAGTACTATGGTGGTGTTTTTGTTGTGTTCAGCTGTTGTGAGATCATATGTGTGTGGCAACTCGTTAGGTTACTAAAGCTTCAGCCTTTGCTTTCCCTTGTGTTATTACTGCATTCCATACATTTGTATATATATATATATTTAAAATATACACTACCGTTCAAAAGTTTGGAGTCACTTAGAAATGTCCTTGTTTTTGAAAGAAAAGCATTTATTTTTCAAATTGATCAGAAATACAGTGTAAACATTAATGTGTAAATGACTATTGTAGCTGGAAACGGCTTTTATATTTTACATGTTATTTTTTAAATGGAATATCTACATGGGCGTACAGAGGCCTATTATCAGCAACCATCACTCCTGTGTTCCAATGGCACGCTGTGTTAGCTAATGCAAGTGTATAATTTTAAAAGGCTAATTGATCTTTAGAAAACCCTTTTGCAAGTATGTTACCACAGTTGAAAACTGTCCTGATATATAATTGGCCTCCTTTTAGGCTAGTTGAGTATCTGGAGTATCAGCATTTGTGGGTTTGATTACAGGCTCAAAATGGACAGAAACAAAGCACTTTCTTCTGAACCTCGTCAGTCTATTCTTGTTCTGAGAAATGAAGGCTATTCCTTGTGAGAAATTGTCAAGACACTGAATATCTCGCACAACGCTGTGTACTACTCTCTTCAGAAAACAGCGCAAACTGGCTCTAACCAGAATAGAAAGAGGAGTGGGAGGCCCCGGTTCACAACTGAGCAAGAGGATAAGTACATTAGTGTCTAGTTTGAGAAACAGACGCCTCACACGTTGAGGAACTGGCAACTTCATTAAATAGTACCCGCAAAACACCAGTCTCAACGTCAACAGTGAAGAGGCGACTCCGGGATGCTGGCCTTTCAGAAGAAAAGTCTTTGTTTCTGGCCATTTTGAGCCTGTAATCGAACCACGCAGCCGTTATACTGCTCAGAAAGGAGACACGTTCTGTCTCCTAGAGATGAACGTAATCCTAACCGACTTGCCAAAACTATAGTTTGTAAACAAGAAATTTGTGGAGTGGTTGAAAAACGAGTTTTAATGACTCCAACCTAACTGTATGTAAACCTCCGACTTCAACTGTATATACACATACACACAGTACCAGTCAGAAGTTTGGACACACCTACTCATTCTAGGGTTTTTCTTTATTTTTACTATTTTCTACATTGTAGAATCATAGTGAAGACATCAAAACTATGAAACAACACATATTGAATCATGTAATAACCAAAAGTGTTAAACAAATCAAAATATATTTGAGATTCTTTAAAGTAGCCACCCTTTGACTTGATGACAGCTTTGCACACTCTTGGCATTCTCTCAACCAGCTTCACCTGAAATGCTTTTCCAACAGTCTTGAAGGAGTTCCCACATGCTGTGCTCTTGTTTGCTGCTTTTCCTACACTCTGGGGTCCAACTCATCCCAAACCATCTCAATTGGGTTGAGGTCGGGTGATTGTGGAGGCCAGGCCATCTGATGCAGCACTCATCACTCTCCTTGGTCAAATAACCCTCACACAGCCTGGATGTGTGTTGGGTCATTGTCCTGTTGAAAAACAAATGATAGTCCCACTAAGCGCAAACCAGATGGGATGGCGTATCACTGCAGAATGCTATGGTAGCCATGCTGGTTAAGTGTCCCTTGAATTCTAAATAAATCACAGTGTCACCAGCAAAGCACCATCACACCACACCACCTCCATGCTCCACGGTGGGACCACACATATGGAGATCATTCATTCACCTACTCTGCGTCTCAGAAAGACACAAAGCTTGGAACCAAAACTCTCAAATTTGTACTCTTCAGACCAAAGGACAGATTTCCGTCAGTCTCATCTCCATTGCTCTTGTTTATTGGCCCAAGCAAGTCTCTTCTTATGGGGGTCCTTTTAGTAGTGCTTTCTTTGCAGCAATTCAACCATGAAGGCCTGATTCACGTGGTCTCCTCTGAACAGTTGATGTTGAGATGTGTCTGTTACTTGAACTCTGAAGCATTTATTGGGACTGGTAACTCTAATGAACTTATCCTCTGCAGCAGAGGTCTTTCCTGTGGCGTTTCTCATGAGAGCCAGTTTCATCATAGAGCTTGATGGTTTTTGCGACTGCACTTAAAGAAACTTTAAAAGTTCTTGAAATTTTCCAGATTGACTGATCTTCATGTCTTAAAGTAATGGACTGTCGTTTCTTTTTGCTTCTTTGAGCTGTTCTTGCCATAATATGGACTTAGCCCTATTTGGTAAAAGACCATCTTCTTTATACCACCCCTACCTTGTCACAACACAACTGATTGGCTCAAACGCATTAAGAAGCAAAGAAATTCCACAAATTTAACTTTTAACAAGCTTAGTTGAAATGCATTCCAGGTGACTACCTCATGAAGCTGGTTGAGAGAATGCCAAAAGTGTGCAAAGCTGTCATCAAGGCAAAGGGTGGCTTCTTTGAAGAATCTCAAATATTCTGATACTGGTACTTCTAGTTCTGGAAGAATAATATCCTACCATGACATGACCAAACATTTTCCTCGGACTGCAAATAGACCAGACTTTGCTATAAATAGATGGTAGCATGAACCAGTAACGTGGTCTAGAGTCAGGTGCCTAATGACAACCAGGAGAGCCAAGGTTAGCATTCTAGAAGATTTGGGAATATTGCAGTGTTTTACGTTGATGTATCACCGTGTATTTATTGTCCGACAGGACCACGACCTCACTCTGACCCTCACGGCCGCCGTTACTCTCCGTACCACAAACACCCAGTGGCTGCTAGACCTGGTAGGGATTGTATTTTTTGTCAATGATGATTGATGTGGTATTATTCCCTAATCGAGCCCTTATCC
This sequence comes from Salvelinus fontinalis, assembly GCF_029448725.1. NCBI lineage: Eukaryota > Metazoa > Chordata > Actinopteri > Salmoniformes > Salmonidae > Salvelinus > Salvelinus fontinalis. Next base: position 40,709 of record NW_026601214.1, read on the forward strand.
TATATCTCCTCTAATCATTCTTCCCTTTGTTCCTCCACAGACACCATGGCCCCACGCACATCTTCACCAAGCAATCTGGGCAGCTCGGTAAGTTTCAGTCAATTTGAGACGATGTGCATCTCTCCCCCCTGTTCCTCCATCATGTGGGTGTGTTTGCACTAAACAGACCGCTCCACTAGAGTCACAGGCTGAGGCCCAGGCCTCCACAGAGAACCCAGAGGCAGTGAGTATTATGTTCGAGGCAGCGGTGGCAGGGATGCGGATGTGTGTGTGAGCATGCTTACCCCAGCCGTGGATCAGTGGCTGGAGTGGCAGTCAGCTGGGTAGTGGCGTCACAGGGTTGTCAGACTTAACATTGCTGGCTGGATTCTGACATGCGTGGTTGCTTGTTTTAAGGCGCTTACAGACGGGCTGTGGTAAACTGAACATTTCTGCCTACCGTGTGTAGATGCCAGCGGTCCCGGTTGTTGTCAGCTCGGCGGTTGTGATTAAAACATTGGTTGGTTGGTTGGTTGGTTGGAGAGAAGAACTCTGCTCATTGGTCAACCATGCATATTTTGAAGCCTTGAGCGTAGAGCCAGCGCCGCCGCTCACTGGAGTGGGTACCACGAATGGCGCCACTTGCGAAACTGCTTGCGTTTTGCCGCCCTACTCCCATTGAAGTCTGAAGACCTTTGCCGCTTCCCGTGGTCCGTCTGTAAGCTCCTTTTATATTTCCCCTATATTACAACACCCTCCCTCTGACCCCCATTGAATGAATTGGTGACACTGTTCTACAAAACCATAACTTCAGCACAACTACATGATGGATATCTCAAATGTGTTATCATTTAAAGCTGTGTGTGTTTGAGGTTAATGCTTTGTGGAAACGGTCCTGATTCTGAATCAGTGTCTGGAACTTGGTCGTGTGATTCTTGTGGGACTGTGTAACTTGACTTATTATTGTGGGATATTGTTGTCTTTCTCACCAGTGCATAATTGTTTGTTTTGTTCTAACCTAACCAAACTGTTTGAATCAGATGAAAGGGTCTCTCATTGTTGGTGCCAGCAGCAGGGCTACAAGCACAATGGACCTATTGCTATTCTTTGTTTTAATATTTTTTTGTGTTCCTCCAGAACTCTCGACCTCAGGGTCCTGGCTCCCTGCTGGTCTCTCCCATCAGCTCCCCCCTCAACTCAAGCCTCAGACCAGTCATCAGCCATCCCTCCGGACTCTGCCACCGTCCTCTTCCCGGACCCCACCACATCCCTCCTCCCCCACCCTTCATGCCTCCCGTGTACCGACCAGTCAACGGACACTCAGGCATGATGCCTCCTGGACCCCCACCACCTAACGGACACCCGCCTGGTCCAATGATACCACCCGGACATCGGCCTCCACCTCCTGGTGCTTACGGTCCCTCTTCCCCACACAACCGGTACCTTCCTCCACCTTCTCACTATGGACCGGTGCCTCCTCCATTCGGTAGGTGGTGAATTCTGGCCGCCAGCTTTTATCTCAAGTTGAGTCTTTGCTATTAGTATTTCAGTTGTGGTTAGCAATGCTATTGTTATGTTGGTACTACAGTGTTATATTTGTATGTTCATTTTTCCTTCTACCCTCCTATGGCCCGACCCATAGGACCCCCACATACCTACGTGCACTATGGACCACTTGATCACTTCATCCCACTCCGACACCTGCCCCCTGGGGTGGCCCCATTCCCTCCTCATGTCGGCCCCAAAGACTTCCCTGTGCAGCCACAGGTCCCACATGGCCATGACTCTTCAGTGGGCCCCCAGCCCGGCGCTGGCCCCCAGGGCCAGGGGCAAGACTACAGCTCCCAGCAGGCAACAGCTGCCCCCCAGGACTCAGTCAGCTCTGCCATGGCAGAGCCTTAGACACCTACCAACCGTTAACGACCTGGCTACATTTAATCAACCACGATTCATCTCTTTATTTTTTCCTTTTTGTTTTTAATTGGCTGAAAATAAATATCATATGATATACTTGGAAACAACAGAAGTATCTAAAAAGTTAGTGTTCCTATTAAAGCATCAGAAAATCAATGTCGTATGTTTCGTGTCTGAAATGTAATAATGACTTGAAGAGGAGTAGAACTGAGGCTTGTTACTCTGCAAGTCCTATTGTGCAATAACATTTCTATTGAATGACTGAGGATTTTACGTTTTTGAAAGGGTATTATGTTGATTTTGTATTAATTTCACAATGTTATCATGGTTTCCTGTGGAAATTATTCAAAATAAATGGACCCCAAGCTTTTGGGTTGCTTGATCGATCATTTCAGAAGTACCATATTATCTTAACTCTTCCCCAAACTCTCTTCAGAATGAACTGAAAAGGAAAGTTGTGTAAGTTGAAAGTCAAAGATGTATTTGCTGTTCTTAGGATATTTTATTAATAAAACTGGTAAAAGGTACTGCAGTTATCTATTGTTCATATGAAGCATATGACAACTTTTGTGATCCATTTTAGTTTGAAAGGAAATGTCTGACAGTGCATTTTGTTTTGTATGGGTAGCTGTATTACATGTGAAAAGCCAGTAATCACCCACTAACTGAACACCTGTCATATGACCTTCACATTTGTTTCTTTTTTTGTTCTTATGTTACATCAGGGATGCATCACATTTATCTATTTTCAATAAAAAGAAAATAACAAAAAATGTTGCCCGTGACTAAAGACTATTTGCATTAAATGTTTATCATTGCATGCTTTGGTTAGAAATGTTTTACTCTCTGTAGGTCCCAGAACGTTTCTTTGTACCCACCGACAATATTTACCACTACCAAAACACCTGAGTGATTATTGGCATATCTGTAATGTTATGATGTACACTGTTATCGAGGCTGTCAAATGACTGTGTAGTGGGGCTCTGCTCTGCCTGTCACCAACATACTGTACACTGAAAGTGGTGCTGAGTGAATGACACAGGGAAAAGTAAGGGCATACAAGGGATTGATGAGTCTTATGCTATAGTCCAGGATTTCCCAAACTCAGTCCTTTTGCCCTAGCACTACAGTTGATTCTATTAATCAACTCATCAAGTTTAGATTATTTGAATCAGCTGTGCTGTGCTAGGGCAAAAACCAAAATGTGCACCCGGAGGGGGGGGGGGGGGCGGCACGACCGAGTTTGCGAAACCCTGCTCTAGTCTACAGTAACCCAACACTTGAATTTGCTCTCTTTGTACATGCTAACAATAACTGCTACAGTAATACCCATCTGTTTATTCCTGATTTAAGTGGGTAATTCTGGTAATTACTATGGGCACTCCTGCAAAGCCTTCACTAGTCTTACGCGGCAGTGGCTATGTTAGTGAGAATCAAATATGTGATTCATTATGACTAACTGATCTACAAATAATGAGTCGTTTATTTTATGATGCAAGGTCATTTATATATCAGTCAGCAGTCACCTGCAATGTCAAACAAGCCCAGTGAAAATTTGACATGTTAGGTTTCGCTCCTTTAGTAAGTGTAAAGAAGGACCACTATTCAAACAGCATTTTGTTTATTAAAAATGAAAGCAGTGTAAATTGTCAGTCCAATGATAAATGTTCATTTTATCACAACCTGTTACCAAAAGCACAACACTGTATTGACAATCGTCAACCCTGTCGTACAGCACACACAATAATATGCACTGATTAGTGTCTCTTAATGCCGTGTTCAAAACAACTGGGAACTCAGAAATATCCGACTTCGGTGTGTTCAAGACAACCGGGAACTCTGAAAAAAACAAGCTCCGACTGGGAGAAATCTTTTAAGTCATCCAACTCGGAATTCCACGTCGGGAACTCTGGCACCTTTCTAGAGCTCTGACTTTTCGACCCGATGATCACTGACGTCATGATTTGACCAAATTCTTTTCAGAGTTCCCAGTTGTCTTGAAAGCACCATAAGTGTATTCAGTTAGTGCCATTACAAAAAAAAAAAATAATAATAAAAAGGAGACAATGTTTTAATAGTGGTTAGCCAGTGTGGCCTTGATGGGAACAGCATTCAAAACAAAGGTAAAAGTCAACTTCAGTTACATGCAGCATCCTTTTCAACTCCCTTTATAACGGGACCTGCACGAGCACCTACACCAAAAAACTACAGTAAGCCAATGTAACGCTACCATGCTAACTAGCATTAGCAACATTTTAAAGACTAAAGGCTACGTTGCTCTGAAGAAACAAAGTTGTTCCTAGTTAAGAACGCATATGGTTTGTTTCATAACGTACTGTAGGGGACAGTGACTGGCGGTCTCCCTGTGGATGGATGGAGATTATTACAGTGATTTTAGCCGAACTGCAGGGGCACATCTTACAGAACCAGGATACCAGCTTGTCCTGGGTTGGTGTTGGCTTGGAGCAACAGCAGGGTCTTATTCACTAGACACCAAACCGAAGAAAACGGACCGAAACAGGGAGGGTACTGACCTGAATTTGTCCAATAAGAAACGTCTGTTTTTCCGTTGCATAACGTTTTGCTACAGTGTGCAGTAATGAACGTTTTTAGACGCTGCCCCAACATGTTGAAGATACTAAACACACTTGACTTGGGTGCGGTGTTTATTTAATAATAGTATGTATCGGTCTATATCAGAGATGGTCTTCACGTCAACATAACATATACGATCTAAAACATTTAAGCATGTTCCTAAGTCCTGTCGTTCATTACAGCTGAAATAAGCTGTTTTTCTTCTGAACTAGTTTTAGTTTGAAGTTTTACCTACTGTTAGGTATTGTAACTTGACCTCATGCTATAGATGCAGTACCGGTCAAGGGTTGGGACACACCTACTCATTCTAGGGTTTTTCTTTGTTTTGATGATTGTCTACGTTGTAGAATAATAGTGAAGACATAAACTATGAAATCATGTAGTAACCAAACAAGTGTTAATCAAATCTAAATATAATTTATATTTGAGATTCTTCAAAGTAGGTCCCGTGTGGCTCAGTTGGTAGAGCATGGCGCTTGCAACGCCAGGGTTGTGGGTTCAATTCCCACGGGGGACCAGGGTTCAATTCCCATGGGGGGACCAGGATGAATATGTATGAACTTTCCAATTTGTAAGTCGCTCTGGATAAGAGCGTCTGCTAAATGACTTAAATGTAAATGTAGGATGACATCATAGCATCTCAGAATCATTTTTGAATGCTAAAAAATATGCATCCTTCCTCCCATCCTTGAAATAATCACACATCTAATGTGATAGATTAAAGCAAATATCCCAATATATTACTTTTACCTATTAAATAACGCCAGATCAGTGATAAGGATGTAAGTAAATGAACAGGGCAGTTATATATTTTCACTGTGGCAGTGTCAGCACCAGGATATGACATCATCAATAGACCGCTTGAGCACCTATGATCATGTTGATTCTCTTTCATCCCCAAAGGGAAAGGCAGAGGAAGACTAAAGACGAGGCTGGTTGTTTGACATACAGTACCAATTGCTAACTCAACTCTTCTTTTCCATTGAGCATCATGCAGAGAGGAGAAAAAAAGTGATCGCTAATTGGCACCAGAGGGGTCAAATACTGCGTTTTGTAACCAAGTGGGAATTTACCATTTGAAAGGCCCTCCAACTGGTAATTACTAGTGGGAAACTCATACATCATCCTGAGCTCCCACTTCTCCCACATGCTGACCTCTGACGTCACCTAATTAGGAAATTACCTGGATAACAGCATTTTTTTGCAATTAAATGCAACAAAACATTATTTATAAAAAGCAATCTATTAATATGTTTTTTAACACTCATTTGTTTACCAGCATGATAGCTTTTAGTTTATGGTTTAGGCAGCTTGTTGGCCATTAGCCAAATGATCTTTTCTCAACAAGTTGAATGCATCCAACTGGTATTTACGACTTCACAACTGGTAAATTCCCACCTCCCACTGGGTTACGAAGCAGCATTATACAGTAGTGTGCTGTCACCGCTGTAGTTAATATGTGTCATCCAGGGCCGTCCTATCACAGAGTTGAGGTTGTGGCATTTGGGCCTGCTGGGTTTAGTATTGTTGATGTGAGTGGAGGCGGATAGGGAGTCGCTACACCAAACTTTACTGGATGTCTGATGACTACAGTGGAATTCTGTGGCGCTGCTGCTTTCTTGATGTGCTCTACTCTGTGACCTCGGTTATTAATCTTTGTGCAACGTCTGGTGGAGGTGGAGATAGAGTGGCTTCTTGGTCAGGAGCTGGAGCTTCTTCCTCTTGAAGTCAGTAGGCTTCTTGTACCTGCCGTCCGATAGCATAAATAAGTGATTCATTCAAACGGTATACTCAAAGGGCAGACTGAACCAGAACCCCCCCACCCCCACCAAAAATAGCTAAAATCTGAGATTCTCAAAATAAATAGTTATTTAATTTATTTTCATCTTAAAATAAAATAGTGAGTACATTTAAAGAAAGTTAATCTGGAAAACACAAAATGTGTCACTCACAACTCGATCACAATGGGACCAGGTTTGATCTCATCCATTTCCATGAAGGCAAAACATTTTGTGCTTGTAAACCCCTTCTTGGGTTTATAGTGCTTGAACTCAGAGAAAATAGCTGCCCCCGGAACATGAACAAAATTCAGGATTAACAATTGTCTGCCCAATCCCTCTGCAAGGATTTGAACATAAACTGACACTGTATTAGCTTAACCCTCCCGTTGTCTCGGCGGGTCAGAGCGACCCCGGGCAGTTCCGAGTTGATTGCCCGTGTCTGTGTGTGGGTCGGAGTGACCCCGGCAGCCTTAGCAAGGTGTATGTTGTAACCCTCCTGCCCCTGTGTGGGCGGGGTCATAGTGACGTCAGAGGGGTCAGAGTGACCCCGGCGGCGTTAGCAAGGTGTATGTTGTAACCCTCCTGCCCCTGCCCCTGTGTGGGCGGGGTCATAGTGACGTCAGAGGGGTCAGAGTGACCCTCGGCAGCGTCACCTGTCGCTTCCCCCGTGTCTGTGTGGGTCAGAGAGACCCCGGCAGGCCGGGGTCACAGTGACCCAACACCACCACCTGCTGGATACTAGTAAAAGGTCCTGCCCCAAAATTGACATTCTCAACATTCCGGGCAAGGGCCTGTGTCGAATACGGCGTGTCTGCCCCAAACGGGCCCTTGGGCACCGTGTGAGTTTGGATATCGAATCTAAAAACGCCCCCCTACAAACTACTTTCCCTTGGTTGTGGAAATTGTGCCTTTCGGGTATGGCTGTTGTTAGACAACCTTCCCCTTGCCTCGGCGGGACAGAGTGACCACCGGCCAGCGTTCCGAGTCGATTCCCAGTGTCTGTGTGGGTTAGAGAGACCCCGGCAGCGTTTAGCAAGGTGTATGTTGTAACCCTCCTACCCCTGTCTGGGCCAGGTCACATTGACCCGAGCCCTGTTGTAAGCCCTGCGTTATGAGTTGTTCCCCTCTGTTCCGGGGGCCTGGGGTCAGAGAGACCCCGGCGGCGTTAGCAAGGTGTATGTTGTAAACCCTCCCCTCCTACCCCTGTCTGAGCCGGGTCGGAGTGACCCGGGGCCTGTGTTAGGAGTTGTTCCCCTCTGTCTGGGCCGGGTCGGAGTGACCCCGGCAGGGACCAGTTGTCCCCACCAACTCTGTGCACGACCTCGGTGCTATCACGCGGGTAGGCCAGCCGAGCGTCCCGGATGGGACCGAAGGGGCCAAGGGGCCGAAGGGCCGAAGGGGCGAAGGGCCGAAGGGCCGAAGGAGCAGGCAGGGCCGACCACGCGCCTCGTCCATTCGCGTGCCTCGTCCCATTCACGTGGCCACCGTAAGCAGGGCGTAGAGAGGCTACTAATATTGTCAGGAAGAAGAAGAAGAAGAGGACGACGAAGAGGACGACGACGAGGACGACGACGAGGACGACGACGAGGAGGAATACGACCCCGCCGAACGTGAGCCCTCCGCCTACGACAGTAAGCAGGGCGTAGAGAGCCTACTAATATTGTCAGGAAGAAGAAGAACAAGAAGAAGAACAACAACAAGAACAACAACAACAACAACAACAACAAGAAGAACAAGATGAGGACGATGATGAGGACGACGACGACGAGGACGACGACGACGAGGAATACGACCCCGCCGAGCGTGTTGCCTCCGCCTACGACGCCTCGCAGTCCCGGTTTCAGCGCGGCTCAGGTCCTGGAACAGATATCCTCCAGCGTCGACCAAGAAGACGAAGAAGACTACTGCGATTCCGAAGAGGAGGACGTTTCGGAAGATGAAGACGGTGAGGAATACAACCCCGAGCGCGACGCGGACGACTACGGAGACGACTCGGCCTCGCGGTCGAGCTCCTCTTCGGAGGAAGAGCCGGAGGAAGAGCCGGAGGAAGAGCCGGAGGGAGACGCGGCCGCTGCCCGAGAGGAGCGAGACAGAGAGCCAGACAGAGCCAGAGAGCCAGAGCGAGAAAGGGAGACGTTGCTGTCGAAAAACGGCAAAATCAAATGGTCCTCCGCGGCCTATCGCGGCCCGGACCGACCCCGCGCCATCCGCCCGCCCTGCCCCGCCGTGACGCCGGGCCCCACGGCCTACGCCGCGTCGCGAGCGCTCGACATCGAGTCCGCCTTCCGGCTGTTTGTCACACCGGCGATAGAAAGGATCATCGTGGACATGACCAATCTGCAGGGGGTGAGAAAATACGGCGACGGCTGGCGACCCATGGACTCCACCGACCTGCGCGCCTACGTAGGGCTGCTGATCCTAGCCGGCGTCTACAGGTCCCGAGGCGAGGCCGCGGCCAGCCTGTGGGACGCCGAGAGCGGCAGGACCGTGTTCCGCGCCACCATGCCGCTCAAGGCGTTTCACAAGTACTCGAGGCTGCTGCGATTCGACGACCGCCAGTCGAGACCCGCGAGACTCGCCACCGACAGACTGGCGGCCGTGAGAGAGGTGTGGGACCTGTGGGAGGAGCGGCTGCAGGCCCTCTACAACCCGGGGCCCGAAGTGACGGTGGACGAACAACTGGTCCCGTTCAGAGGTACCGTCTATGCATCTGTGTACGTACGCGTAGCGTAGAGAGCACGGGCAGTCTATGTATCTATGCATAGAGAGCGGTAGCAGTCTATGTATCTGTGTTTGTACGCGTGGCGTAGAGAGCACGGGCAGTCTATGTATCTGTGCATACAGAGCGGTAGCAGTCAATGTATCTGCGTATGTACGCGTGGCGTAGAGAGCACGGGCAGTCTATGTATCTGTGCATAGAGAGCGGTAGCAGTCAATGTATCTGTGTATGTACGTGTAGCGTAGAGAGCACGGGCAGTAGTAGCACGGGCAGCGGTAGCAATCGGCAGTAGTAGCAATGGGCAGCAGTAGCAATGGGCAGTGGCACGGGCGGCGGCGGCGGCGGCTGCGTGTAACGTAAACGCAGTGCGCCCCGATGGTGAGCCTGTAACGATGACGCTGCTAATCTCCTGCTAATCTCCTCTCCCTCTCCTCTCCCTCTCCTCTCCCTCCCCTCTCCCTCGCCTCAAGGACGCTGTCCTTTCCGACAGTACATTCCCAGCAAGCCGGCCAAATACGGCATCAAGTCGTGGGTGGCCTGCGACGCCAAGTCCAGCTACGCTTGGAAGATGCAAGTGTACACCGGCAAGGCGGCCGGCGGATACCCCGAGAAGAACCAGGGCGCGCGCGTCGTCCTCGATCTGACCGAGGGACTGCCGGCCGGTCACAACGTCACGTGTGACAATTTCTTCACCTCCTACGAACTCGGGCAGCGGCTCCTCGAGAGGAACCTCACCATGGTGGGCACGGTGCGAAAGAACAAGCCCGAGCTCCCTCCCGCGCTGCTCCAGTCCAAGGGCAGACAGGTCTCGTCCTCCAGGTTCGCCTTCACGCCCACCGCCACTCTAGTGTCCTACCTGGCAAAGAGAAATAAGAACGTGCTGCTTCTGAGCACGCGGCACGCGGAGCCCGACGTCAGCGATCGCCGAGACCGGAAGCCGGCCCTCATCCTAGACTACAACTGCAACAAGGGCGGCGTGGACAACCTAGACAAGGTGGTCGGGACCTACAGCTGCAGACGGATGACCGCCCGCTGGCCCCTGGTCATCTTCCACAACATCCTCGACGTGTCCTCCTACAACGCCTTTGTCATATGGCGAGAGATCAACCCCGACTGGATGCCCGGGAAGCGGAACAAGAGGAGGGTGTTCCTGGAGCAGCTCGGAAAGGCGCTCGTGAAGCCCTTGATCCAAAGAAGGCAGCGTCTCCCCCGCACCGAAGCCGCGTCCGCACTTGTCAAAGTCATCCGGGGCGAGCGTGTATCCGCCGAGGCTCGTCCGCAGGCCCGCGAGCGAGCCGCCGGCCCGGCCGCCGCCGCCGCCCCGGCCGCACCGCTGGGGGCGAGTAAGAGGAAGAGGTGTCAGGTCTGCCCACCCAAGAAGGACGCCAAGACACACACAGCGTGCTGCAGGTGTAAGAAATACATCTGCAAAGGCTGTTCACACCCATACTGTCACACTTGTGCCCACTGGGCCTTTAGCCAAGACGGGACAGAGTGACCCGGGGGGGGACACTGTGTGCTAGGCATAATAGAAGGACAACGGGAGGGTTATGTAACAACAACCATACCCAAAAGGCACAATATCCACAACCAAGGGAAGGTAGTGCAGGAGGGGGGGCGTTTTTAGAATCAATACCCAAACTCACACGGGGCCCAAGGGCAGTACGGGGGACAGCCTGTCACTTCGCACACAGGGCCCTTGGCCGTAATGTTGAATCTGTGAGTGTCCACCACAACCTCTCAGTTATCCAAAACTTTATGTTGTATCCTGTCTGTGGAATTTGGAGGCTGTGACAATAGATCCAGCTTTCAGTAGTGTAGCAAACCACGTATCAGTTATCCAACACTTGATGTTCTAGCCAACGCACTAATACAGGGAAGTACTTATAAGTCAGTTTGGGTTGTTACAAGAGTTTACATTTATCAACACTGGGGAAGAGGTATCAGCTATAACAAGTAGGACTATTATGGGTAACCTGTTCATCTTCGTTGCAACAATCCACTTGTCTCTATGTATGCATCTGTACGAAAAACACAGTGTAATCAGTGATGGACCTGTGCTTGAAGAAGACTACCTGGGTGTGGATGGGGGACTTGACCTTGACGGAGAATATCGTGGTATGGATGGGGGACCTGAGTTCTGAATCTGACACTGCTCCGAGAAAGTATGGGGGAGATGTAATTATCCTAACAGTTGAAATGTTATATTGTATTCATTTGGTACTATGGTGATGTGGACCTCTTTTATCAATAAAGTACAGTTGGTAACACTTGACAGTTGCTTGTCTGAGCATACTTTATTTTTTACTTGCATTCAACAGCATTATAAACTATAACAAGGCTACCCAAGCCCTCACAGTGAGCAAGCCTGGAAGCCTTCTAGGCTCCTGCGGCTTCTGTCAAGCTCTGTGTGTTTGATGAGGCTTTCCTTAGGCCCGCCCTATCATGACTCAGTCAGCAAGCATGGAAGCCTTATAGGCTCCTGTGGCTTCTGTTAAGCTTTGTGTGATTGATGACGCTTTCCTTAGGCCCGCCCTATTATGACTCAGTCAGCAAGCATGGAAGCCTTATAGGCTCCTGTGGCTTCTGTTAAGCTCTGTGTGATTGATGACGCTTTCCTTAGGCCCGCCCTATTATGACTCAGTCTGCAGAACTGTGGGTCTTTGACAATAGGGGCCAAAGCGATATATTAATGACCATACTGACGTCTCTCAGGAAGCAGAACAGAGTGTATAATGGCACATGGGAAATCAGAGTCTTTCTATACACTCAGATATTGTAATACAGCAAAGGAGAATGACAGTAGCGACGACTCGGACATTGACTTTGTTAGTGGCAGCACATGCAGAGAGCTGCAGTTCAACCCTGTTACAGTTGAAGATGCCCAGCTGCTGTGCACTAGGCTGAAGGTGCAGTGCAAGAAGAGGTCTCTCAGTCATACTGCGTCTGGTGTGTTAGGTGCTCCGTGTAAGAATGTGAAAATAAAAGGTGACGGAAATTGTTTCTTCAGAGCGGTCAGTGAAGCACTGTGTGGTACAGAGGAGTACCATGAGCCAATTCGAAATGCGGTGGTGCAGCAGCTACAGAGCAAACAACATATGTATAGGACCATCCTGAGAGTGTGTTACCGTTCAGTGTCAGAGTACATTACGGAGTCCAACATGAATTGTTTAGGTAGTTGGGCGACCGAAGTGGAGATTCAAGCAGCTGCAGACATGTTGGGGGTAAGCATATATACATACTATACCAACCGTTGGATTGAATACAGATCTAATGGTTTAGAGGTGTCTAAGCAGGGCATATATTTGGAGAATAGTCGGAACCATTACGAGACAGTCGTTTGTGTCAAGAGGCCTCAGACTCAGTCTTGTTACGGTTACTGCCAGGGTTATGAGATTGGGAACAGCCATATACCACAAGCAGTTAGGTCCTCAGGCTCCAAATCATCTGATTCCGAAAGCAGTTCGGGAGCGGACATGGCAGGTGACTACGAGGATTGGATGTGTGATGATTATCAGGACAATTGTCAAGAGGACTATACCCATAACCGAGATACTCCCGGTGCTGACATGGAGGATACCAGAGACCAAGAGGCTGAAACCAGTCCCCGTTCAACCGATAGTCTTGTGGACTACGACATTTACGATTCCGAGGAGTCAGACTACGAGGTCCACACCCAAGACGTCGACAGTGAACAGCTCTACAGTGAACAGGTTGACGACGAAGAGGTGGTCTACTGTGAAGAGGTCTATGGTGAAGAGGTTGACACCGGCGCTGTCGTGGAATGTGAAGAAGTCGATGATGACGAGGTGGTGGACTGTGACGACGTGTACGATGAAGAGGTTTACGACGACGAGGTGGTGGACTGTGAAGACGTGTACGATGAAGAGGTTGACGATGGCGAGGTGGTGGACAGCAACGAAGGCTACAGCGAAGAGGGTGGCGAGTTACAGGTTTACTGTGAAGATGGTCACGACTCGATTCCAGCTGTGGAAGATTCGAGAAAGCAACATTTGATGGAAAGCATGCTTAGTTGGTCTATACTGAACACATCATGGCATTCCTTCCTAGAATGGCTGGGGGAGCGCTGGTGGGGATCAGTCTCTAAAGAGCAGATTATCACATTCATGGATACATCTAACAGTCGCAAAGGGGACATTGTCGTCGCAGCACACTTCGGTGGCATGCAAGGAGGAGTGTGTTCGATTATGGTGAAGACACAGGATTCAGTCATGACCTTTACTGTTGTTATTAGTCGAGGCAGGTACATCTGTACCGATATGGTACAAGGTCTATTTTCAACTCCTATTGACATTATGAAAGTTCTGGTGCGTAAACTGGGAGAAGGACACTTGCTACGTAGACCCAGGTGGATGGCTCATGACCCCAAATACTTTGCTATGACACAAATTGTGGACGAGCTGCGTTATATTGTAAAGCTGATAAAAGGCTCATGGTGGGGAGCTGCATTCCTCAGTTTGGAAATGTCCCCACCACATGGTAAAGTGATAGAGCTTCTACGAATGAGGACAAACAAGCACACCAACCCAGCTGCCGCAATCCATTATATGAATGAGGACAGTTTGGGATACCTGTTTGATATTGTAACTGCCAAGGGAAAGAGATTCAAGGTGACGTTTGATAACTTGGGGTTTACGATTGGGACAGGTGTACACTTTCCATATATCACATCTATTCTTTCCCGCATCTGCTGCCTTGAAGATGCAACCTTTGTTGCCCGACCAAAGAACCACATCTTTGGGGATGAAGGCCTGGAACGTCACCCAGGTGTCACAGATGCCAGACACAATGTCTAGAGTAGGAAAGATATAGGTGGAGAGCATATGTAATCACTGTCATATCGCTTGGTAAATGTGCCATTACAAAGTGCTTGTGGTGTATTATTCAATGTCCATATCCTTCTGTGAATAAAGACAATAATATCCTGAGCAAGAATACCAGGTCACATTTATTTACAGAGTACATAACATTTACATACATCCATATCAAAAGTAGGACATAGTGGCAGCTCAAAAATGAATAAAATGGGTTCAGTGTAGTTAGATCTCAACACATTGCAACCTAGTCATCTCCATCATCATAATCTCCATCCGCATCAGCTCCATCCTCATCATCGGCCATATACTTGAGCGAAAGAGACATAACCACATTACCAACAAGTCATACACACAAGCAAAAGTGTCATCACAGTATACACTACCATATCTACCATTTCATCTTCTGCATTGTTCAACTGGGGAAGAGGAGGTAATGCTAGGTGAGGTTGAGGCCGGTTGACGACTTCTGGGGGCAACAGTGGAGGAGCTTGTTCCAAGACAAGGTTCCTAGGTCCCTCATCGTCAGACGATAGTATGTAATCACTCTCCTGAATGTGTATTACAGACATGGGAAATGTATCACTTATACATGGTATACTTTACAACAGTGAATGAAAGGACATCAAACCGAGTACCTACAGAACGGGTCAGGATTATGGTAGATACCTGTGGAATAGAGACGAGTGTTAGAATCAGTACAAGTTAAATGCCTGTGATGAGTATGGTCTATGAAAGAGGTGTCTATAGAGTATGATATAACATGCGTCTCTCCTACCAGGCTCAGCTCGCTATTGTCAGTTTCTATACCACTCTCCTCTGACATGATTAGAGGTCGGAAATGCACAATTGCCTGAGGTAAGGAGATATAGGTCCATGATTAGCTGTTAAATGCGACAGTTGCAGTAGGTGTCACAGTTAAACACCTTTTCATGAGTGGGTTAAGTTACGGGTTAGGTGTGGTTGTACAGAGGTGAAAGCTGTTCGTAAGGCTGCATGTGATCATAATCATGATGAGCAACTAGCCACGTCTCTAGCAACAACAGTTAGAAAACATAAGGCCCTTTCCTGGGGTTGGTGAGAGTGTGCGGCTTTGGGGTATGGTTCCACTTTTCCTACTATTTACAATGGCTGAATCACAAGAACTATGATACCAATTACATACACATAGCAAAATAGGTAAGTGGTTGGAAGATGGCCTATATGGGGAGAAGACAATTCGACTCACTCCGTGTCGCTAAGCAAAGGAAATATGGCAACTGGCCTCTATTGAACAGATCCTGGCTTCCACTGGTAGAATGGCTGGGTGAGAGGTGGTGGGGCTCCGTCTCTAAAGAGCAGCTAATGTCATCCCTAAATAGATCCGAAGTTACTGTAGGAGCTATTGCCATCACGGCCTACTTTGGTGACATGCAGGGAGGAGTGTGTTCCTGTATGGTGAAGAGCACTGACAATACTCTCATCCCATTTGATATACACGTCACCCAAGGCTATTACAAATGCACTGAGTTCCTAGACTGGGACAGAGGTGACCCTGTTCAGCTAATAACCGATGTGCTTAAAGCAGTCCCAAGCGGTTACTTGATGGCTAGACCAAGAGACATACCTGATGAACAGAACAATTGGTCTGGCAAATGTGTAGTGGAAGGGATGCGTGAAATGATACAGCTACTAGAGGGTGCATGGTGGGGACATTCGACGGGCAGTTCCCCAATGTCATCAAATCACATTGAAGTTATACAGGACCTAAAAAAGATGGAAGATGAATACCCCAAGCCAGCTGCAGCGATCTGTTACATGGATGAAGAGGAATATGGATACCTCTTCGAAATTGTAACAGCAAAAGGACAACCATACAAGGTCACGTTTGATAAGTCTGGGTTTGTGCTTGATACAGATATACACTTTAACTCAATGACAAGTTTGCTGGACCATATGACAACGGTTGTAAAGGTTTCCTTTGTACCAAGACCCCTTTCTACAACACAGGACCTGTGCATGAGCAAGATGGATGTAACAGGAGGGAGAAGGAGGGGACCAGTGGAGACAAGTGGAGGCCTACCCAGTCTCAAACGTTCCATACAGACTAGCCCGTATGACCAGAGGTATAGGCCATGACCATTGTATTACTGTACATCTCAATTAATATTTGTGACAGTATATGTGTCAATGTAATATACATTACATATCATTGTTTTGACATGCAATCAATAAAGTGTATCACCAGTCATGTCAGAGCCTTGTTCTTTTTATTCACATACATTACAAAGAGCAGTACCGTTGCAACTACACATGTTTCACAAAGTCATTATAGCTGGGCTATCCACCCGGTACTGCTTCATCCAACCGTGTCTGTGCTATCCACACAAGCTTACTTTCTCCATCCCTGTCTGTTTATCTTCCCGTCACCTGGGCACTCATCCAACCTTGTCTATGCTGTCCACACAGCCTCATCCAACCCTGTCTATGCTGTACACACAGGCTTACTTTCTCCAGCCCTGTCTGTTTATCTTCCCTTCACCTAGGCAACGGCTCTATTTGTTTATCCAGCTCTGGGCACTCGTCCAACTGTTTCTGTGCTGTCCACACAGGCTTACTTTCTCCATCCCTGTCTGTTTATCTTTCCATCACCTGGGCACTCATCCAACCTTGTCTGTGATGTCCACACAGGCTCATCCAACCTTGTCTGTGCTGTCCACACATGCTCATCCAACCTTGTCTGTGCTGTCCACACAAGCTTACTTTCTCCATCCCTGTCTGTTTATCTTCCCGTCACCTGGGCACTCATCCAACCTTGTCTATGCTGTCCACACAGCCTCATCCAACCCTGTCTATGCTGTACACACAGGCTTACTTTCTCCAGCCCTGTCTGTTTATCTTCCCTTCACCTAGGCAACGGCTCTATTTGTTTATCCAGCTCTGGGCACTCGTCCAACTGTTTCTGTGCTGTCCAACTCTCTGTGTTTACCCAACCGAGCATTACAGGGAGGCAGTTAAATAGCAAGGTCTGTTCTTAGGATCTGTTAACAGTTTGCCTCTCTCAGCACTGGGGAAGAAATATCAAGTGTGCATTCGAAATGACTGGGATGGAAGTGACCTATGGAAACTGGCCTCTATTGGACAGATCATGGCTTTCATTTGTAGAGTCACTGGGTGACCACTGGTGGGGTTCCGTATCTGAGGAACAAATGATATCTTTCCTCAATAGACCCGAGGTGAAGGTGGGAGCTTTTGCCATAGCGGACTACCGTGGAGCGGAGCCCGGAGGAGTGTGTTCATGTATGATGAAGACAGGGGATTGTGACATTATCTCATTCGCCATATATGTCACTGGAGGCCGTTACAAATGCACCGACTTCCTAGAGTGGGAATACAGTCAACCAGCAAAAATTATAGAAGAGATGATTGCAAATTACCCAGGAGGGTACCTGATGGCTAGACCTAGAGCCATACCTGGTGGTCAAAGCAAGGGGACTTGCATACGTGTAGTGGAAGAGATGCATACTATGATACAGTTACTAAAGAGTGCATGGTGGGGACTGTCTCTTGGGCAGTCGCCAAATGGTAGGTCCCCAGGGTCAAGTGAGCACACTGCCTTGTTAAACAGTCTAAAGAGTATGCAAAGTGAAAACTTCAACCCTGCTGCTGCAGTATGTTACATGGATGAACATCGCTCTGGATACCTCTTTGACATTGTAACAGGGAAAGGAAAGGTATACAAAATCATGTTCCATGGGTCTGGCTTTCGATGTGGGACCAATCTACACTTCTACACCATAGGAGAGTTGATTGACTACATGAGAGGGGCTAGGAATGTAACTTTTGTGCCACGACCTTCCCCCTAATGTGAGGGGAGACAATGAAAAGGATGGAGTAGGATCGAAGGACACAAGAGGGTTCGATATTCTCAGCACAAGGCTATGGATATGAATAGTGAACTCTTTTCATAACATACTCTGTAAGATATTATACAATGTTACAGCTAGAGTGTACTTTTTCTTGAAATGAATAAACCAAATCAATGGTGTCTTTTGCCTTTATTCAATATATTTGTGAAACATTACTGTATAACATAGTCCTCCTGCACATATCACGCAATTGTTGTTAACCCATACATGTTGCCCCATAGTAAAAGTTATACCAATCCCTTAAAGACATATGGTTATTCAACATAAACTTCAACTGGGTTCTCCTGATCAACACCTCGGTGCTTAACTGTGTGACAGTAGAAAGACTGTCAATGTCTTCTTCCTCACATCCCTCTGCAAGCCTCAGCCCATGGATGAGTTTGGTGTATATGTCCCAGAGTGTTGTTCCATAGAGTATGGTGATTGAGAGATGCCCAGTGATTTCACCTATGTTTTCAGAGGGGCTCTGGATCAAGACTTTGATGTGAGGCCTATTTTCGTCTACAATGGCAATGTTGTCCGCGTACTCGCTCATGGTCTGGTACAGTGCGGAGACGTATTTCATCACAGCATATGGGATGACAATACCCCCACCATACATGTGTCTAGGAGGGAAAGATGTACAGTCGAGGTCTTGGAAGGCTCGCGGGGTTGCCATTGCCATCTCCTGAGTGACTCTGTGGAGAATTCCAAGGTCGTCGAGGGAGACAGATCGCCAAAGAGCTAGGACATTTCTGAGAGCATCATAGTCCTTGTCAGTGCCGAGTTGATGGGAAGGTACGCACACGTAGCTGTCTGCACACTGGGGGAAAGAAAAGGATGCTATTCCACTGGGTCCCCTGGTAATGCTGACAAAGCCTTTCGCCGAACACAGGCCGCATATGAATTGAAACTCCCCTCGGGGAGAAGCGACCAGAACGTCTAAAGCTCCTTTCGCTCTGTCCGAGGCCCAGAGACTTTTTGACATCATGAAGGCTAAGACATTGATGAGAGCCTGCCTGTTGTCGTCATCATAGACAGATAGGGTTCGATTGAAAGGCACTGTGTCCGTGCCAGCTATCTTGATACAGGAGCCACCGTTAATGTCAACGTTCCATTGGGATGAAAGTTTAGATGGATCATTAGTCAGGATCCTTGTCTTGTTGTCATTGAGGACAGTGAACTTGACTGGTATTTTGTCCAAGGTGCCTTGCTTGTATGCGGTAACTGTCATGTTGTCAATGATGAACAGAGTGCTGCAGTCTCCAAAGGGTATGAGCCCTTGCAAGTCAATCTTGAACATGGTAGGCTGATGTGCTTCACTGACCTTGTTCATTGTATGGGTGAACACATACTCCTTCTGACTGAAAGACATCTTTACCCGTGCTTGGGATGCTAAAGGTATACTATCACCGGTCTGTACTCAATGCATGTATACGAAATGGTATATACAGTGCTTTTCGTCTCGATCACGAGAGCCACCGTCTTTCATTGACACACCGTCCTATCCTTCTCTTCTTGTCTTCACCGTAGACACGCTGGATAAGCCTGTGACCGGGGATATTGTTGGTGAACAGGTCCTTGTAGAAGTTTTTACAACCGGTGCAATGATACGTAACCACCCTGCAGTCAGAGGGAGGACGTCTCCTCTTTCCGAGCGTGGCCCGGACAGGGGTGATCCATTTTTTCTCCTTAAAGGTCTCGATCCAGGTTCTCATGACTTTTGCGTCGGCGCAACAGTACGGCATGATGCAAAGAACAGATTCTGGGTACATAACGGGCCCAGAGCTGAACGCGTCAGGGGTCTGTATCTGCAACATGAGTACAGTCTGATACAGAAGGCCTGCCAGGTCAACTAGAGTCCTCTCGCACAGCTCGCTTCTCACTATGGAAAGCCTACCAGTAGTAGAGTAGGTGATCCCAGCGTCTTGCAACATGACAATCGGCAACGAAAGCAAGATGGAGGCGTCAGAGCAAGAGTCGTTGTCGACAAGGGACAGTATGCCTTCCGATATGGCTTCCGTGAGCCTTTTCCCGAGCGAGGCGCTTAGGTTCCTGTAGACATCACGGGGCTGTAGGGACATGTCCTTGGTGATCACATTGCTGCAGACCTCGAGTTTCTCACCGGGCAGACGCGCCACAGTTTCCCTGTTGATCCTTAGGTGCTCCAACTCACTACTACCGCAGACGGGTATCATGTGTTCAGGGCAGTTGTTCATTACCGCGTTGAAAGCCGTGGTTGCCCTCTTCAACCTCTGTCTGACTGAGGAGATTGAGGTGAGCAAGTGCTCTTTGCAATCATCCAGGCTGTGGGAGCCAAGGGCAGAACTGTACATGTAGCGGGGTAAGCAGTAGTCTATAATGCAGTGAGCTAAAAGCTTTCCAGAGCGGTTCACCAAGATAGAGTCAGCATAGTGAGCTATCAGCACCCTGGAGTTGGCGAAACATTTGTTGAAAGGCTGGTAGGGGTGTGAAATGATCTCTGTGTAAGACGAGGAATCGATTGGCGTTAGGGTTCTGGGGGCCGGGGTGTGATGCTCCTCCGTGTTGTCATCTCTAACGGGTTTGGACCCGTGTTCATTATCACCTTCAGACACCACGCTTGTGTCGGAACGCTTGGCCTCGCATATGAGCGATCCACCGAACATGGCCGTGATACACCCTGTGTTAGCCTGGAGGTTCAAGGGGTATCTGTAGAAGGCTGCTTCGCAAGGGTTACACTTGTGATACTCGGGGCATTCGACTGGCTTGACAGAGAGTCCTGTAATGTGCTGTAGCCACGTCTTCACAGTTTCTAGGTAGGTCGTTTTAACACTGGAGTTGGCTACCTGCAAGCGATCCAGTGTTTGTTGACTAAAGTGCTTGTTCTTTGATGATTTGATGAGACTGCTCCAAGGAAAGAACCCTGCTGCCATCTTGGACGCGATGAGTTGCGATGCTTTGCACGCTAACAGGTCTCTGAGGATGGCTTCCTTGCGCGAGAACATGTGGTTCATGCAGTATTTCCAGTCCTTGTACAGCGTTCTCACTGTGATGGTGTCGCTCGACGCAGACTCGTAGCCCTGTACGGGAACCAGTGTCGTAGAGACCGCAGAGAACCCAGAGTCCAGCTTCAACGTTATAACATCGTCCACTCGGTAAGAGGTGAGGAAGGAGCTAGCTCGATGTAAGTCTAACCACTGCCCGTGATCGTCCAGGATCGGTTCCCTCTCCAGGTATAAGATTACATCTCCAGCCTTGAGCTGGTGCCAGGGAGAGGTTGAAAAGCAGGACAACACGTCAGTCTCCAGTTTGACACAGTCTCCCCTCATGACGCAGGATATGAAGGTGTCCGTCACGGCAGAATCACAAGGGGAGCGCATACTTTTGAAGGCCGACAGCCCCCTGACCTTTACGGAGATCGAAGACAGATCACCCTTGTCGTCTAGGTTGTGACTGAGAGCCACGTAGGTCTTCTTAGCTACGTGACAGTAGACCGAGCAACTGTTTTCATACTCCAGCTTGACTCTCCTGTCTTTAACGAAGGGCCCTGTGACATCCGCAACTTCTTCGGACCCAGGGACTCTTGCCACAAAGACGGGATATCCTTCCTTGGTGAATGTTCCTTTCGGGTCTCTGGCTACATTTCGGTGTGTGTTACCTCTGCCTATCACGTACATCCTCTCGAGAGTGTCCTCAACCAAGGCAGTGTGCACGTAGTCCAGAAAGGCAGGCACCTGGGAGCCAGCCCTCTTAAACATGTCACCCACAGCCTTCCGGCCATCACAGGCAAAGCTCTCGAGGAGTTTGATGTCAGTGTCCCCGGACCGGGGCGTATCTGTTCTGTGCACGACTACATCAGACACGTCCCTTTCGGGGATGTCCCGGGGACCGTATCCGACTGAGACCATGACACTGTCAGTGTCTCCGTAGACAACAGGGCAGCTGTGCTGGTAGAACGTAGACACACAGTTGTTTACAACGGCAATCTGTTGCCTGCCGTGGCCAGATATGAGAGGCCCGCAGGGACGAGGAGCCGTTCCGTAGAAGGAGTTGGCTAGGACTTTACACTCTCCCTCCTGTAGCTTGTAGTAGACCCGCTCGGCCTCGCTGATGTCAGGGTTCTTGAGTTTCCTCTTGAACTCAGCTCGCTGGTTGAGATAGTACTCTACCGAGGAAGAGAATATGCCCGGAGCACGGATGAAGCAGCCTTGGGTTTGGTCGTACTTGAGAATGAGCGATGCGTACTGAAACCCCTCAGCCTCCCAGTTGTAACACACCCAACCCGATAGATCGTGGGGAAAGTCAACGGGAGGCCAGGGGATGGTGGTCTCAGGTGAGATGTTGAGAGCGCACATGATCGAGGGGTACATACTGGAGAAGTCAAAGGACAGCTCCAGACCCATGCCGGGCCCCGAGTAGTGTAGGCCAGTGAGTGGGTCACACACAGATCCTCCCTTCCACATGTCACTGTCACCATTGTCTGAGGCGAGATTAGGATCCCATCGCAGTCGGCTGTTCAGTTCCATGCCCAGGGGTCCCGCTTTCACTCTGAGGGTATCGAGTGTAAACTTGAGCTGGGGGATCTGAACCGAGTGAATGCTCTGCACAAAGCCGCAAAAGTTATCCCCTCTCCCGTGTACCACCACGTCTATATTGAGAGTGGCCCTACATCGATGAAACAGAGTTGATACTGGGTTGAGAACTTTAGCCAGCCTGGCGCACAGCTGTGAGTCGACCAAGTTGTAGACGAGCACGGCAAATAGACTCCTACCTCCGAGTCTGATCATCTCGTCCATGCTAGAGTAACCCACGTCCGCTAGCTTGCAAAGCTTTCTGGTGTCCTTTGGAACCTTTCTGTGTAGCTTCCTGACCTTGGAGATGACAAAGGGTGCCACGTCGTTCAACTTCATGCTGGTACACGCAAACTTTATATCTCTGGTCCCCGCCATCCTGTACAGATCTATGATGTTCATACCGCAGCTGTTCATCTTGAAGTGGCCCAGCTTGGCCTTGTCTTTGTTGAACGTTTGGATGTGCACAGATATCAGTTGGAGCTTGTACTCGGTCAAGGTTCCGTTGAGCAACACAGAGCCTACGCTCTTCAGCATCTCCTTGTACATATCAAGGTAACGTACGTTTTCAAACTGGAAGAACGGTACCATGTCATGGGCCAGGGCCTTGGTGACAAAGAGGCCGTACCAGGCTCGCAATAGCGAGGCTCCTCGTTCCTGGGTAACGGCGTCTCGGAACTTGGTGTAATTCGATTGAGTGTAAAAATGCACACGCTGCTCGATCACTCTCACATCGAATTCGGCGTTGAACACGTACAGCAGTTCTATGCCGTACTTGTACAGCAGTTGGATCATCTTCTCCAGGACTGCGAGTTCTCCGGAGCACGGGTAAAACATAATCCTTCTGACATCGTCTATACCGGCACCCCTGGCTAGTTCGTGGTCAGCCTCTGGTTGGTGGTTGTGTGTTACCTTACATTTGTTATAGACAACTATCAGCTTCTTCCTGTGGTGGTCAGGTGAAGTCTTGGGTATGTGGGAGTTGAGGATCACGAGAGAGATGCAGGTTATCTCGTGCTGCTGACCTGGCATGTCAGGAGATAGAGTAGGGATAGAGACGTGCTTACTATGTTTTGGCAATTGTGACCTGCCAGTGTCTAGCATGTGAACCAGCTTAGTCCTGTACTCTGTCATGCCCTCGACCGTACGCTCAGTGCAGTAGGGGAACCTGTAGGCGAATGAGTCGCATCTTAGGGACATGTCTCGGTATGATTTGTCAAACACGGTCTCAATGTCCAGACACGCTGCCTTGTAGAAATAGGCCACGTGTTTACTGTCAAAGAGCTTAGTCTCAGCCTCAGACAGGTCGTGATCATAGATGAGTTCGGATACTGAGAGCACCTGGTTCAGCTTGTTTGCAGACATGAAATAGACCCTACCGAACATGACATTGGAGCACAAGGCAGGCGTGTTACCGTCTCGAGCAATGTAGTAGCCCTTGTCGGGGCAAAAGTCTCCGAAAGTGAGTGCTCCCCTTACAGATTCTACATACCTTTTGGCCAAGGATATACATTTAAGCGGGAAAACGAGAGCATTTACTTTCCGCTTAATGTCATCATGGAGAACGTGGACGTTCACTGGCTCAGCAGCAAAGTGTTTAGACCAATTTCTACCAACCAGCTCCCAGGTCTCTTCCTCGCCATCCTGATCGCGACCCAAGTCTAGGTCATAACCCACAACAGGAGCTATACCAGTAACTTTGAAGTGTACCGTAGTGTAGATTTTGATATCTCGAGCCTGCACCACCAACCCTCTGCATAACAGCGCCTCCTCCTGTCTGTTAAAGAGGACAGACTTGATCATCACCCCTACCAGATTAGGTTCAAGGTCAGGGTTTACAACTCTACGCTCGGGGTAGATGTCAGGAAAGTAATCCACGAAAGGCACGGCTTTGTTCATGATTGTTACTCAAGAGACCTAGGGGACTTTATTTTACAGAGTGTAGTCACATATTTTCGTAGAACTACTGTTCAGTGACAACCTGAAACCCTTTGTATGGTATCAAGCATCCAACTGATGCTAAGATATCAAATGTTGAACTAAGGAGCATATGGAGAGCAAAGGATGAAAGATCTTAATCGAAACCAAGTACAGACCTACACAACCAGGCCTGAATTATCCGTTCAGGGCTGAATTACCCATTTGTGACCAAGTCTGAGGTACCCGACCACGGCTGGCTCATCCGAGCAGAGCTGAGTTATCCATTTGCGACCAAGTCTGAGGTGCCTGACCACGGCTGGCTCATCACAACAGAGCTGAGTTATCCATTTGCGACCAAGTCTGAGGTACCCGACCACGGCTGGCTCATCCGAGCAGAGCTGAGTTCTCCATTTGTGACCAAGTCTGAGGTGCCCGACCACGGCTGGCTCATCCGAGTAGAGCTGAGTTATCCATTTGAGACTAAGTCTGAGGTGCCCGACCACGGCTGGCTCATCCGAGCAGAGCTGAGTTATCCATTTGTGACCAAGTCTGAGGTGCCCGACCACGGCTGGCTCATCCGAGCAGAGCTGAATTATCCATTTGTGACTAAGTCTGAGGTGCCCGACCACGGCTGGCTCATCCGAGCAGAGCTGAATTATCTGTCTCCAGTCACATGCTCATCTATCCGAACACGGCTGACTTATCCAAATACGAGACACTGACTTCTCTGTTCAGAGCTGAAGTGTCCGATCCAGTCACGTGCTCATGTATCCGAACACGGCTGACTTATCCAAATACGAGACACTGACTTCTCTGTTCAGAGCTGAAGTGTCCGGTTCAGTCACGAGCTCATCTATCCAAACACGGCTGACTTATCTAACTCAGACAAACTGACTTCACTGTTCAGAGCTGAAGTACCCTGTCAAGGACATGAGGTTTAGTGTAACATGTATGCCAAGGAGTTAGGAAGTAGGCTCTAGGGCTCTCAATTGTGTTAGACCAGAGAAGACAACACTATCAAAGCATGGCCACTAAGAAAAATACAACGGTGTCAACCTATTGTAATGTTTTGCCTCACAGACAAGCAAATACAGCTGTGTTAGAAACAGTGAACGTGCCTTCCAATAGGAGAGCCTTCTTCTTAGCGGTTGACAATGACATACTACACGATAGGATATCAGATGAGCTGTCTTTCGGAGCGTTGTCACCAAAGGACAGAGCTACTTTCCAATTTCTCCTTTACCTGACATATTGCTGCAAAGGCGAGGTTCTCCAAGTGACTCTGGAGAACACAGATTTCTGCAGTATGTCACCACCTATCAGAGAGGATTTTGCTCAGGGGCGCCTATTCTGTTTTATCCTAGACATGAGTAACGAGGAGCCATGTGAAACAAATACGCCGTCGTCTAGCCTCGGTGTACAGTCCCAGTTAAGCACACTGGCCGCCTCTGGTGATACGGATGGGGATGTGTCCAGTACCCAGTTGCTCAGACTCATGAACATGAGTGTGAACATGGATGTGTTCAGAGGAGATGGCGCCAGGTCTGACACCAATTACGACACGTCCCCACATCAAGCAACTGACAATGAGATGACAGAAGCCTTTGAGGAGGCGTTCAACGCTTTCATGCGACTGCAATTGGTTAGGAAAAGGGCATCATCCGTCAACAATGCTATGATAGTGATGAGAGACAGCAAGGGAGAGCTAGGCTCCATGTTCGACTGGGTGGATATCCGCAGTGATACACTGAATGCTACCAAGGTGGATAGGAAGAAGGTGAAGGAACTCCAGGGTTCCATGTACACCCCAGCCTGTCAGTCAGGGAGGCAGGTGGTTTCCTTACCGGAGTCTATAATGGACCTAAATCTCAATGTTCTGGAGACCTCCATAGGGAGGATCACAGACAGTACAAGCAAAGGTGAATCCAAGAACCTGTTCCTAGCAATCATGTCTAAGCTGACGTGCGTGCAATGGCTGAACCAGAAGGTTGTTGAAACGTGCTACAACTCGACCATTCCAGAGGATGTGAGATTTGTGGAAAGACTGAAACGTTTCACGGTCGATCTCAACAGGTCCTCTGGAGGCATGGAGGTTGACATCAGAGGTCTCTTGGTATTCAGGTACTCTGTGGAGAAACTCATTGACAGGGAGAACCCGGACCTATTTCTCAACTCTCTGATCCACAGGCACATGCCCGTCACCAAGAGCCGCATTGCCAGGGTATTACGTGATGTAAAGAGTAGACGCAGAACTAAAGCTATCGCGTCTTTGCTGAGGAAAGGACAGTGTTATTGCAAGACGAGGCTCACCAAGGACCACATTGGAGCGTGTAGCGGAGAGTGTCAGACCTCATATTCTTGTTTCTACAACGCCTCAGAGGATCACCCCTTCATTGTGAGTAAAGACGACCACAGCTACTACTTTGCGCACCTGTACCCTCATCTGGGTAAACTGGAGCGCCTCAGCAAGGAAATGAAAGTCAGGTACAGAGGCCGCAGACAGTTCGAGAGCATAGTGGATATGGTGTTCAATATCCTTGTCAGGCACCAGTTCAGTGTGAAAGACTCACTATACCAAGGTTTGACAGACGTGATAGACGACAAAATGAGAAACTCGAGCTTGTCTCTCGGTCACGACCTCACCGAGATACACGAGTCGTTATACCTGGCGCCTGGAAATGACGATGACTGTCCGGAGCATTCGGACCCTCTGAATCCGGTGAAAGTGTACGACCAAGCATTGGTGCGCTACTTGTTCTGTGACAGCCTTCAAGTGGGCAGGTTGTTTCAGGCGTCTACGACGTTCAATTACATTATCACCAACACCGCTCCCAGGTACACCATCGAACGGATTATGCTCTTAAACGTTACGGGTCCCGGTGAAGGTAAGAGTTACGCAAACAACGTGCTAAACTACCAGTTCAGGACGGTGAAAGGCTGCATAGA
>NW_026601215.1:0-52500 GCF_029448725.1 Salvelinus fontinalis
CTCTTGAAGTTCCAAAATATACAAGAGCCACACCCTAAGACTATGTACTTTTATGTGCAAAATGAGCATTACTATGCCGTAACTAACATCACAGCATTTTTAGGCGCCCCATATGTCTGTCCAGCCTGTCATACCGGCTACACCCGCCAGGGGGGGCACTCGTGCCGTTATAACTGTTCAGTATGTCTGGATAAACATTGCCCTATGCAACCGCTAAACTTGACACCCTGTGAGGATTGTCACCGCACATGTCGTTCAGCCTACTGTTACGAAAAACACAAAACTGAAACATGGCACCCCAAGGCCTGTAAATCTGTAAGCATTTGTGACATTAACAAGAAATGTCCAAAATGTCATTGCAATTACAACCTTAAAATAGACAGCCCTAAACCCCATGTTTGTGGTATTCTACATTGCCCAATCTGTAAAGGGCCCTTGAAAAGCAGAGACGCAGAAGTTGTTCAAGAAGTAACACATGAGTGTTACATTCAGCCCTTGGCTGAAGATGAACATACAGAGAAATATGTTTTTTATGATTTTGAGACAAATCAGCAATCAGGGGTTCACTTGCCTATTTTTGTATCTACCATGACTTTCACCGGTGAAAAGTGGTCGGCCGAGGGGCCCGATTGCGCCCGACTCTTTCTAAAACATTTTAGAAAGGCCCAGTACAGAAACTTCACGTTTATAGCACACAATGCGCGCGCCTATGACTCCTATCTGCTTCTGAACCCTTTGATACAGCAAGGCGTGGCGCCCAGTGTCATTGCTCAAGGGAGTAAAATCTTATGTTTTGTTGACCACGCCTTCAAACAGAGATACATTGACAGTTTAAGCTTCTTACCCATGAGATTGGCTCAAATGCCAGAGGCCTTGGGTTTTGAAAACTCGGTCAAAGGCTATTTCCCCCACTTCTTCACATCTGAGGAGAATCTACATTATATAGGAGCTTATCCAGCCCCCGAAATGTACGGTTGTGATCAAATGTCTACCAAAGAGCGTGAGAAATTCATGACTTGGTACGAGACAGTAAGACATGGAACTTTTGATTTTCATAAAGAGATGGAATCATACTGTGACAATGACGTGGTTATACTACGTGAAGGATGCCTCAGATTCAGAGAAGAGGTAATCAAAGATGCAGGCATTGACCCCTGGAGCTGTACAACTATTGCATCCGCGTGCATGAAAACCTATCGTACACACTATCTAACTCCAGCATCTATAGCGATCCCATCGCCAGACAACTACCGACGACAATTCAAGGCCTACTCTAGTGGCTCCATTCAATGGTTGGAGTACCTAGCCCAGGATAAAAATGTTTTTATCCAACATGCTTTGAATCGGGGGGAGAAGGCTTTTGGGCCTTACCATGTAGATGGATACACACAGATTGACGGTGTTGAGACAGTGTATGAGTACAACGGTTGTTTCTTCCACGGTTGTAAATTATGCTTTGTCCCCCAGGCCATGTGTGTCCTAACCCAAAAGACTTTTGGGGAAATGTACCAAGAGTTTCAAGACAAACTGAATTCTTTAAAGGCTACATACGGGTTAAAAGTTGTGGTTTTGTGGGAACACGAATGGACAGCCCTGAAAAAGGCGGATCCTCATGTTCAGGCCTTCCTTACCCAATATGACCCTCCAGAGCCCCTGGAACCGAGACAGGCCTTGTTTGGAGGCAGGACCAATGCTTTGACATTGCGTTATGTAGCTCAACCCGACGAGACAATAGGCTATGTAGATTTTACATCCCTATATCCTCATGTAATGAGTTCCTCATGCTATCCTATAGGGCATCCTGAAATTATTCACAGCGACTTTGACGAACCCCAAAATTATTTTGGTTTAATCAAAGCGACTGTCTACCCTCCTAGGGGTCTGTTTATACCTGTGCTGCCTTACAAGGGGTCTAAAGGAAAACTTTTCTTTCCCCTTTGTCGCACATGCTGTGAACACAACAACCAGGAAAACCCATGTGATCACTCAGATCAAGAAAGAGCCCTGACAGGTGTCTGGGTCACCGTTGAATTCTCTAAGGCTTTGGAGAAGGGGTATCGTGTGGCCAAAATCTTTGAAGTGTGGAACTTTTCCAGGAAATCAGACACACTTTTTAAAGAGTACATCAAGACCTTCTTGAGATGCAAGCAGATGGCTTCAGGCTATCCAGCATCGGTTACAGATGAAGAGAGTAAAGAGAAGTACATTCAAGACTACCATGACAGAGAAGGCATACTTCTTGACCCTGACAGAATACAGGTCAACAAAACCAAAAGAAATGTTTCGAAATTGTACTTGAACTCCCTTTGGGGGAAGTTAGCGCAGAGAAGCAATATGCTAACAACTTCGATCATTAAAGACCCGGAAGAATTTTTGGAATTTGTTTTTTCGGACCAATACGAAATTTCACATTTTTCATTCTTGAGTCAAGACATTGCCTTGGTGCAATGGCGTCGCAACCCAAAGTGGGTTCTACCCCCAGGTAATGTAAATGTGTTTCTTGCAGCATTTACCACAGCCTATGCCCGACTTGAACTGTACACCCTCATGGAACAGCTTCAGCGGCGGGTTCTTTACCACGACACAGACTCTGTGGTCTATGTAAGCAAGCCGGGGGATTGGAACCCCCCACTTAGCAACTATCTTGGGGGTTTAACTAGTGAACTCGCCGAGGGTGACCATATCACAGAATGGTCCTCATGTGGGCCCAAAAGCTATGCTTTTAGGACTAAAGACAATCACGTGGTGTTGAAAGCCAAAGGCGTGACTCAAAACTACGAAAATGCCCCGCGTGTAAACTTGGAATCAATCACGCGCTTGGTCGACGGGTTCGTAAATGACAAGAATAGTGACTTGGAGATTTTGACCTCCTACAACAAAATAGTGAGGGATAAAAAGGGGTTCCATCTAAGAAACGCCCCACTCACTAAAAGATTCAGGGTAGTCTATGACAAGAGACGGCTATTGCCTGACGGTACCACATTGCCCTTTGGCTACTGACTTAGGCTACAAGCCCCAGTGTGTCTTAAAGCTTAAGATATAATGACGGCTGTCGAGGATTTTGACCCCCGTTTAAAACTGCCCTTTTCGGCCTTAATTGCAGGCCCATCAAACAGTGGTAAAACTTTTTTTGTAAAAAGTATTTTAGAGAATTCTGAACATGTGTTATCTCAAAAGCCTGACAATATTGTATGGTGTTATTCCTGTTACCAACCTCTGTATGATGAATTATTGAAGACAATAAAAATCAAGTTTGTTGAAGGAATACCCGATTCTCTGTCTGATGATCAACTTCTCCCCCCACATATACACAATCTGCTTGTTTTGGACGATATGCTATTTGCTGGTAGCGAACATCCAGAAATTGCAAGAGCTTTTACCCAATATACTCATCATAGAAACCTGTCCGTGCTTTACTTGGTCCAGAATGTGTTTCACCAAGGTAAAAATAGCCGTACCATTAGCTTGAATGCCAACTACATGGTATTGTTTAAAAATCCTAGAGACAAACTGCAAATTAGCACTCTAGCTCAGCAGATGTACCCTGGAAGGAAATCATACTTTATGGAGAGCTATGAGGACGCTACCAAAGAGCCATTTTCGTATTTAATCGTGGATTTAAAAGCAAATACTCCAGAACACCTTAGGCTACGTACAGGTCTGTTTCCGTGGGAGCGGCCTGCTGCATACCTTCCTAAAAAGTAAACGCTATGTCTCTGCGTTTAAAAAGAAACCTGCCCCTCTTGACAAGGCTAGTTGGGTCTACAGCTAAAGGACGGAAGGCCATCTTGGGTAGTTGTTCTTCAGATCTCATATTAGCCTTATGTGAGATTGCTTTGAATCTTCTCAAAGGACGCATTCCACTCACCCTGAACCAATTGAAAAAATTAAAGAGACAAAAGACCGCGATCAAACTCTTTGCCAATAAAAGGGCCAGTCTTCAAAAGAAAAGACATAGTATACAACAGTCTGGAGGTTTTCTTATACCTTTACTCAGCATAGCTGTGCCCTTCATCACCAGCCTTATTGCGGCCAGACGTGGGGGTTGAACACGCGGTGTGATGGCCACTAAAATGTACTTGGTGCCACAACAAGAGTTGGATAGACTTAAAAATCAAATGCAGGGTCCTGAAAATATCAGACAAACAGCTGAAAATGATTTGGATACGGCCATGAAGGATGTTTTGAACCGAAAAGGATTGAACCCTTATGATAAGATCCAAAAATACACAAACCTAATGCAAAGATATTTGACTCTGGTAAAGCAAGGGGAGAGAGAGACCAACCATTTAACACTTTCCCTACCGGACCCTTTAACAGATGTCGAACCTAACGATAGCCAGGCCCCGGTAAGGCCTGTACCGGCGATCTTACCTAGTGAAGATCCTATGTCTGGTGAAGCTCAAATGCCTTTTGAAGATAAAGTTATGCATGACCTACTGACACATGTGCCTTTACGTAACCGGAAGAATGTTAAATACATTATGAACAAGATAAAAGACTCAAAGGGATTAGCTGCTTGGAACGATTCTGGAGAGTTTATACTTCAGGGCGCTGTTGTTAGGGGTTCCCATATGGTGGACTTACTTAAAAGTACCACGGCTGCCCACAAGGTTGCTGATGACCGAAGGCCTCCCGGCTGGCGTCAGTTTCTTAAGGCCCTGGCAATCCTGAACATTCCCCTCTCGGGTGTACCCAACCATAAGCTTCGTCAACAGATTCAAGCTTTAAAACAAAAGCCTTCAACGAGATACAGCACCCCTAAAGATGCCCCAACGACACCGCCCCCCTATGAAAGCGATGATGCTAACTCATTTACTCCCATGAACGTCTCAGGACCTTTTCCTAATCCCGATCTCTCGGCGTGGTTAGACTTTTGAAAATGACTTTTGAATGACTATGATTAAATTCAATAAAATGTTTTATTTGAAAAATAAGCAATTTAACATTTGTGGCATTCTTGAAACATATGACGTGAGCATACGCCTTGATTACGCGTTCTTAAACGACACACATTTGAACACTTTTGATATTTTCTAACAAAACAAGATACAAAGTTATCATTACTTCTTAAATCATCCTTATAAAGAAACATAACATCTTCAAAAGAAACTCCCCGGGCTCTTTGGCACAGGTAAAATACACAGTGGTGACCGCATGTAGTGGAAAGGTTATCTTGCACTTGTTTGATGCTGTAGTAGATCTTTGAACCGTTTAGGGTCAAAAAATCTTTAATAGATTTAGGGAAATGTGAAAAACCGGGGGGAAAGCCATAGGAATCAAAAAAAGTTGAGATTTTTCTTCCACCTTCCTGTTCTAATGTCATAGCTAGCCAATGTTCACCAGGCATGTGTTTAGGATGGGTATTGACAATAAACATTGCAGGCCTCTCAGGCCATATCTCAATAGGTAATTCATCACAAGCCATCACTCCACAAAATTGTTTTCCAATCAAGCGGCTCATGAGCCCTTCCAACTCTTGGGTATTCATGTCTTTGCTCAAAGGTCCTTAATAATAATCCACTAAGACCTGTCTTCGGGCATTCACTTCCAAGATTGAATCAGAGCATGCGTAAACAATCATGCTAACTGTACAGGTTAAAGGTGTACGGAAACGCATTTCCAGCCTGAGGTTACCTTGGGACATCACAGACAGATTTCCTGAGGTGTCATCATCAGGTGATAAATTGAAAGCATACAAAGTGTAACCCTCTGCAAAATCATTTCTGTCAATAGGCAAAGAGAGATCTTTTAGATGCCTCCCTGTGGCCAGGAATAGATTGTAAAATTCTCGCACAGATATGTTGTTGTTAAATTGGGGTTGGAAAGCCTTAGCAGGAACCTGACGTCCGTCCTGACAGAGAGCTACATACTCTGCATTGAAGTGTTGAAAATTAAAGGGTTTTTTATCTAAACTCCCCGTATTAGAGGCGTGATCAACCAGACCTATAACCACATATCTAGGTAAAGGGCCTAGAAATAGGTTTTCTTGACTGCAGATTCTACTGCCCACAGGTATGCTAAAGGTTTTCATGGTAATTCTTTGGAGAGGGTAAAGGGCATTTCCTTTCATCAAAGCATGTGAGTGACCCAGGCGTACTGCCGGAGATACAGACACTTTTTTAATAAAAAGGGTGGCCCCCAACACTTTCAAACTAAAATCCCCGTCTTGGGGAGACATCAGGCAAAACTCATCCTTGGCCCTGGTTAATTTTAATCTTAAATCAACAGAATTTAGGAGCAACCGTTCTTGAAAGAAAATGTCAGAGTGTATAGGGCCTAGCAAATGAAACTCTCGAGATTCGGCGCAGTAGCGAGCGCGTGCCGCCAGGCCTTTGTTCGCCCCGGTGGAAGGGTCTGTCGATTCCATAGAGACTCCTGCAGTATCCTTGCTAAACAACCCGGCGCTAAATTGTGTTTTGAGAGTGTCTTCGGAGTAGTTTAGCAAACACTCCATGATGGCTCTATATGGGTATGTGGCGCTGCTTTGACTGATTAGGCGTTCACCCAAAGTCACATCCACTTGGGAGAAGATGGTGGCCAAGGGGTAATTAATGAGACTCACTTTGGCATCGCCTGCAATATTAGACCCATCTCTTTTGGTCACTTTTAGACGTAAATGCACCAAGGTGTTGTTGAGGTCCAGATAGTTGTCACCGTGGCCTGGTATGAAAAATTCGATAGGCCCGTTATCTGTAATAGCCGAGAGGGGGGCTATCTCCACATAACTGGACCTGTCTATTGAATGCTGCGTTAACGGTGCCGTGAAAAGATCGAGTTCTGTCTTTATAGCTTCAGAGGACATTCGGTGTAAAAGAGCCATGTCACTTATTCTTTTAGAAAATACTTCCTAGTATTCTTTTTGGGCCAGACCTCCTCACTTTACCACGTCTTTGACTTACTGAGGTTCTTTTAACAGTTAACCTCCGCTTTTTAGGTGCAGGCCTGCGTCTTAAACCTGGGGGTCTCTTTTTTGGCCTTCGAGACAATATCATAAGACCCGAGCCTTCTTGATGCTCCACCTCTGGTGACGCTCTGCGGGTCATAGCATTTGCTACAACCTCACTTACTATATTTTTAGCCGCGGATTTTAAGTGTGGTTTGGCTATGCTGAAGCCTCTCTTCATAAACGGTAAAACCATCCTAAAGAGGTTACGAAATATACCCCCTATCCCCGCACCATACATTGTCGGTGCTCCATGATATCCTGGTAGTCCATTACCAACTTGATCCACATAGTATGAAACATAACGGTTGGGGTCGAGCTGAGGGTGCTCCATAACCCTTTTATTTGGTATTATGTTTATAAATATAATACCAAATATTATATATGTAGAGAGGTTTTGGTGGGTCTAAAGTGTAGTTTTACAATCGTTTTACCATAAGTAAATTCAATGTTTTCGTTCTGATCCGTTTTAAGCTCAACCAGAATGTTTTCAATATATTTCTTGCTGACGGGTACGTAGTGCGGCTTGTCATAATTGACAGTGACGATGTCCCCATCCTTTCCGTCTATATGAACTGTTCTCAGGAGGGGCACACATGTGTCTCCGACCCTTTGATAGGTTATGATGTCGGTATACACAAATATGTTGTAAAAGCCTGCATGGATATCCGCAGGGAATGGGAATAATTTATCTTTCACATACGTCCATTTATTGGGACCCATCCCCAACATGTAGGATAAATTACCGCTGGTCTTTATACCCCCGTTAGCAGGCCCTGAGATTTGTATCCTTTTATGGATTGGATTGTAGAATAGGAATATTTCCATCTTGTTTAGGGTTAGGTGTTCATTCAACTCTGAGACGATCCTGTCGACGGTTCTATAGAAACCTTTTTTAAGCTTAATAAGTTTCGCAGGTTCCGATAACTTTTTGCAATAAAAATCACGGTCCTTATCTTTGATATTATACCAACTATGGGGGTATGTAATCTCGCTGAGACCTACTTCCCAAGCCTCGGATAACTCTATAGGCTTTGGAAAATTGGTTGTATAATTCGAACTCTGATTATTACGATATATATGTGCAGACGCATTACTGGGGAGAGTCAGGTAGAAGCCGCTGTGTTCCATGATGCACTCGTGTGTACACGAGAATGAGGAGCTAGTTATCAGGACTGTGGGTTTAAGTTAATCCCCGTTGCCTCCACCACATCATGCTCCAATACCCAACTGTTGAACTTTTGGGGCCAGTTTTTCCAGCGGACCAGCAACCATTTTTTACCCTTTTCTCTCTTCTGATCTAGAATCTCCTCCACGTGAAAGACTTTGTCTTTACCCAACTGGACCTTCTGTAATTCCTTTTCATAAAAAGATCCCTCTATAAGCTCCCCGTCATAATCTTGTAATTTGTAGACAGAGGGTATGCGTGGCAGACATTCTGTAACGGTGAACAACTCAGAGCTAAAGCCTTGTTCGTATTTTTTGTCGAAAACACCCCTCAATTTAGATATACGCACCAAGTCACCCACGTTGAATTTAAAGTTAATTTTTTTCTTACGGCGAACGGGGAACAAACCATACAGATTTTTAAAGACTTGAAAAGAGTTTTCAGAAGACACCTCCGACGGCTTCATCCTTATACTCTTATGATAATTGTTATTGTAACCCGTTACTAAATCCTGAACTATATCGAGATATCGGTGTGTGTTGTGAGCTGTAAAATATCTCCACATCCGCTCCTTCAAAGTCCTATTAAAGCGTTCCACAACCGAAGCTTTCAAATCCGAGCCTGTAGCAAAATGTATTATTTTATACTTATTCATCAGCTTCTGAAATGTTTTATTGAAGAATTCTTTTCCGCCATCAGTCTGCACTTTATTGGGTGCTCCTCCTGCCTTCAAGA
Source organism: Salvelinus fontinalis (assembly GCF_029448725.1). Lineage (NCBI taxonomy): Eukaryota > Metazoa > Chordata > Actinopteri > Salmoniformes > Salmonidae > Salvelinus > Salvelinus fontinalis. The sequence continues at coordinate 8,850 of NW_026601215.1, forward strand.
TCGAGTCAAAGGCCCTGGTTACCTCGGCCCCGCTCTTATTTTTTAAAACCCTTACAAAGGCTACTTTAGAGAAAATATCTATAACCGTTAGCATGTAGCGATTTCCATCATTTTTATCGGCAAGGGCCTGCATGTCGCATAGATCCGCCTGAAATTGGGATAAGGGATGCGTAGAAAAAACTCTATTTCTTGGAAAATGTTTTCTTACAGATTTATGGAGAGTATAGGCATCCTGCTCTGATAACCACTCACTCACTTTAGCATCGCTTAACAGGCTACCTGTTTCTTCGGCTATTGCTCTCTGTAAACGCTCTTTACCACCATAAGACCCGGGGTTAGCGGGATTATAATAAATGTTTTTCAACAGCTGTTCAGCCATCCTTCTTGCCTCTCTGAGGGACAATAACGTTAATGAGCCACTTTCAAATAACGACAACATTTCAGTTTGAGAATTTTTATTTTTTTAACACCAAGTATTACGTATACAACCAATTCAGGATTTGTTGCAAGATACAAGTCCCAGTTTTCTCAACAATCACATCATGCAACACCCTGTATATATGGTTTAGATTTACAGGTTTGTGTCGCTGAATTTTTAAAACACACACGTCGGATATATAAGTATATAAACAACAAATATGATACACATTCACATTAAATGGGGGTTCAAACAAATAATGCAAAATCTTAGCCAAAGTTACTTCTAGCTCTTCAGACTCATCAACAATTCTTGATACCATTTGTGTCCATTGCAAACTCCCACCCGTATGTCGTACATGATTCATGATTTGTTCCATTTTCAACAAACGCTCGACATTAGCCCAGGTATTGTGTGTCGTGTAGAACGATACATTATTCACTTTATTTTCAATAATCTGATGCATAACATTTGTAAGGTCTCTCAAAAGAAAAAATGTATTTATTCGCTCCAACATCGTAGACACATAGTTACCCATAGCTCTAAATAACAAAATGTCACTCGGTCTCTTGGGATTTATTGAGCCAGAAAAGCACCACATCAGCCACCACAGCTTCCCGGTATTTGTTGTCGGCCACCAGGGTGTGTCGGATTTCTTTGAGTTTCTCGTGGATGAAAATTGCCTCCTTCAGTTCATGTAGGAAGGCCTCGGTTACCCCGTAAACTCTGGGGATAGACGGCACAAGACCCATAGACTCCAGGGCGCTGACCAGCGATGGTATAAACCTGCGGGACCACAGTCTTTTCACCAGCTCCTCAAAATGATTGAAAAAGTAGTATCTCGGAGGGTCGTATAGGCAAGGATGACGACGCTGGCTGGGATGATTGATCTCACAGCCGATGCATTTTTCTCTTATATAGTCGCCAATCACCAAGTCTAAAAGTGTAGCTACAGAGGCCTTGATGGTATCCACAAAAATAGTACTGACCACCCCATCAAACACATCCTCAGGCTGGGTACATGTAGGGGGTGTCGAGGGTCTTGCCAGGGGTGAGTAGAGTGTAGGGCTGCGAGGCATTGAGTCCTTAGTTTCGGGGCCCCATGACGTAGCGGAGTCCTCGTAGAAGGTAGGGATATCCATGGTCTATGATGAAATGAAGAACCGGCTGCTTTTGCTTTTATTGTAGAACCCCGCCTTTGGGTATCTGGGCGTGGTTAAAGACTCCCCGTACTTAGTTTTCTTCTGAAGTTGTATCTTCTTGAGGCTCTTTTGAAACGTAATCTTCAAGATTCGTATATATTATGCACTTCTTTAAATGCACAAGGCTCTGCCTCTGTTGGCTCTGTACAAAGAGATCATCCAACGCCTTCAACATGTTCAATTCCAGTACATCCCAACTTTTAAAAGGAATAAGCAGACGCAGTCTGGTATCCCCAGTATGGCCCCCCCCCCGAAGGTTTTGGTTTCGGATTTCCTGGGTGCCGATATAGAACTCCACGCAGCCGCAGGGACGTCCATTCTGTCTTTGTATTTTCACCCTGTGAAATATTCTTCCTGAGGAGTCAGGGGTACCTTCCCAACGGGTCTCGTGCCCCGTGAACACACTATACCCCTTGGTGATAAGGCGCAGTTCAGGACACACAACCTTGCGAAAAACCGACCAGTCTTCAACACCATAGACCAAGCCTACAGTCTGGTCTGTATATTCTTCTCCTTCAGCGACCGTATAGAGGGTCACTCTACAGGCCACGTAATCAAACCGATACCCCCACAGCTGTCCATTAGACATCAACACTTGATCTTTCAGCGCATTTGATGGAGGTATTTGGCTTCTATACACATTTAAAAAACGTTTTTTTGGAGCATCATATATTGCGGGTTGATACTTGGCCCGTGCTCTATGGACCAACCGAGGACCCGCTTCAGTTGTTACAGTCATCACCGCTTTGCCACCGATCCCAAATTCCATGGTTATTCTTAAGATCTTGTACAGTCTTAAACAGGAATTGTTCTGGGGCTTTATAAGGCTTCTGCAAAGCCAGCCTCTTTGAAATGTTCATTAACAACCCCCAACACTAGACATCCAGGAACAGTTTGACATGACACCTGGTCACTTACCCCAAAAAAGCCCAGGATGTCCTGACCGGAAGCCCAAATATGGGCATGCCCCCCTTCTACACGCCATTGGGGCATCAATCACTACATAGGGTCATAAATCATGATCTTTTTTTGATTTACGACATTGACAACTTGACACTTACCCCAAAGACCCCCACCCCGGCCAGGATGTCCTGACCGGAAGCCCAAATATGGGCATGCCTGCTACAACAGGACATAGGGTCATAAATCATTACATAGGGTCATAAATCAGGCCTGGGTCATAAATCATTACCGGTTGACCTGACAACTGGACCCTTACCCAAAGACCCCCACCTAACCATCAGGGGGTCATAAATCATTACATAGGGTCATAAATCAGGCTTGGGTCATAAATCATTACCGGTTGACCTGACAACTGGACCCTTACCCAACCAGCCCCCACCCCTGCCAGGATGTCCTGACAGGCAGCCCCTTAGGTTCACATAGCGGTCACATAGGCTCACATAGGGTCATCCATCAAATCTTGACGTGTGACATCTACTTTAATCTCTCTGACAGCTGATGAAACTGAGGAGTATTTCTGTCTGTAACAAAGCCCTTTTGTGGGGAAACACTCATTCTGATTGGCTGGACCTGGCTGCCAAGTGGGTGGGCCTATGCCCCATGTAAAATCCATAGATTAGGGCCTAATAAATTGATTTAAATTGACTTATATCCTTATATGAAACTTAAGTGAGTAAAATCATTGAAATTGTTGCACGTTGCATTTATATATATTTTGGGGGGGGATTAGTTTATTATTTGTGTACTTGTTTGACATTTTTGCATAACTGTTAGGAACTAGTACGACAAGCAGTTTGCTGCACCCACTATAACATATGCTAAATTGTGTACATGACCACCAAACTTTGATTTGGTTTGATAATTAGCCTGTCTAAAGTTACATGGCAGATAAGCCAGTCATGACATGGTGTGAGATGTTCAGTCAGGTGTTATCATAGAAATAGAATATTAGAACAGATTGAGATCAGTTTATGATGCCCATAAAGGTGAACTGCATTTGGGTGTCATAAAACGATCTAATGTGATGGATCATGAAACTGTCCTGTCATTATATGAGCACATGAAGGCGACTTCATGATAAGTTTCATATTGTAGAATACAGATGCGAACACTGAGCTAGCTATCACAACAGCACACCACAGGCTTTGGGCTTACATCACACACTGTCAATTCCCCATTGCCGCATTGTAACTCATTGTAATGCAATGTCCATTTTTAATTCATTTTAAAGGAGCAGTCCTAATGAGCACTAACCAGCAAGCATTAAGATACACTACATGACCAAAAGTATGTGGGCACTAGGGCTGTTACAGTGACCGTATTACCGCCACACCGGCAGTCACGAGCCATGACAGCAGTCAAATTCCACGTGGCTGTTTAGTCACGGTAATTAGTCTTCTCCGAGCATCTCCGATGCTGCTGATGGTCATTAATATCCTACCAGACTTGCTAACTGCCTGGTACTTTGCACTCTATTGTCCCTCTAATCACTCTGACATCAATGCAAATGTGATGAAAAATCGAATCAAACACTTCATCTTGCATCGCCTTCGGCCACCCCCGTTTCCCGGGAACCCCTGGGAACCTGTCCGGCGTTTCTCAATCAGTGTTCCCTTATCATCGAGCTGCAGCCCTCCTCCTTCCCCTCGAACCGCTCTAAGATAGCGTACCTCATCATGCTGATGTCTGGGAGGGCTCTCACCTGGGCTACGGCAGTATGGGAACAGCAGTCAGCTGTATGCTTCAGTCTGGAGGAGTTTGTGGCGGAGATTTTCAATGCTCCATTGTCTGGGAGAGAGGCTGACCGGAAGTTACTCCAGCTTCGACAAGACTCCCGCAGTGTGGTAGACTATACGGTGTATTTCTGCACGTTGGCGGCTGAGAGTTCCTGGAACCCGGAAGCGCTGTTCGACATGTTCCTGCGTGGCGTTTCGGAGGAAGGACAAGCTTTCAGCCCGGAAACTAGACGGTTCTCGACTCGCTCATCGCCTTAACCATTTGGATCGATGGGTGACTACAGGAACAAAGGAAGGAGAGGAGATGTGATTTCACTCGCACCCCCAAGGATTCCACTTCGCCTCCGAGGCATCCCGGAAGTCCCTGATGGCTCTGTTGCAGAGGGAACCCGAGGCTACCCGAGTTCCCCCGAAGGCTGCCGATTCACCTCTTCCCAAGCCAATGCAACTAGGCAGAGCTAGGCTGTCTCCAGACGAACGGCTATACAGAATTCACACTAAGAGTTGCCCGTATTGTGGGACTACTGGTCATTTCGTCTCCACCTGTCCATTAAAAGACCAGGCTCACCGGTAGGAGCGATTACTCTGGTGGGCCATACGGAGATCTTTTCCCCTCCCCTTACTCGCAACCCTTTTCATGCCATTTTGCTGTCGACAGTCAAAATCTCTCCGGGTACTCATCGACTCTGGGGCCGATGAGAGCTTTACGGACGCTACCCTGGCATCCGAGCTAGGCATCCCCACTCAGTCCCTCTCCATTCCCATGGATGTTAGAGTGCTGGACGAGCGCTCTATAGGCCGGGTCACCCACAATACCACCCCCATCAACCTACGGGTGTCAGGGAACCACAGCGAGATGATCCAATTCCTGCTCATTAAGTCTCCTCAGGTTCCCGTGGTATTGGGATTCCCTTGGCTCCAGCGACACAATCCAATTATTGACTGGTCTGCTGGTGCCATCATGGGTTGGAGTCCGTTCTGCCACACTCAGGGCCTGAAGTCAGCGCAGCCTGCCCCGAGACGTCTTTCTTATTGGCTCGGAAGTTGCCCCGGACCTCTCCGCCATTCCCACAGAGTACCAGGACCTCCGAGAGGGGTTCAGTAAGGCCCGTGCCACTTCGCTTCTGCCGCAACGACCCTATGACTGCGGGATTGACCTTCTCCTAGGCACCACTCCGCCCCGGGGGCGACTGTACTCTCTGTCGGGGACGACTGTACTCTCTGTCGGGTACGGACACCAAGGCTATGGAGACCTACATTGAGGACTGTCTAGCTGCAGGGTTCATCCGTCCATCTGCCTCCCCCGCAGAAGGACGGATGATCCCAGAAGCCTGTGCATCGACTACCGGGGTCTCAACAACATCACGGTGAAGAACCGCTACCGGCTACCACTCAGCTCCTCGGCCTTCGAGCCGCTTCAGGGCCAAAGTGTTCTCCAAGCTGAACCTACAGAACACCTACCACCTGGTGCGGATACTGGAAGGGGACGGGTGGAAGACTGCCTTCAACGAGGCCAGCGGTCACTATGAGTATCTGGTCATGCCATTTGGCCTTACCAACGCCCCTGCTGTGTTCCAGGCTCTGGTTAATGATGTTCTCCGTGACATGTTGAACCGGTTCGTCTTCGTCTACCTCGACAACATCCTTGTCTTCTCCCGCTCCGCCAAAGAACACGTGCTCCACGTCCGAAAGGTTCTCCAACGCCTCCTGGAGAACCAGCTTTTTGTGAAAGAGGAGAAGTGTGAATTCCATCGCTCCACCATCCCCTTCCTGGGTTACCTAATCACTGCAGGGAGTGTACAGATGGATCCCGGGAAGGTGAGAACGGTGGTGGATTGGCCCCAGCCTACGTCCAGGGTGCAGCTGCGATGTTTCCTAGGATTCGCCTACTTTATCCGGGGTTACAGCACCCTGGCTTCCCCCATCTGCACCCTCCTCTCCCAAGGTTCCGTTCAAGTGGTCCCCAGCTGCTGACCGGGCATTCCGGAATCTCAAACACTGTTTCACCACAGCTCCCACCTTGGGTCATCCTGACCCGTCCCGCCAGTTTGTGGTGGAGGACGATGCATCGGATGTCGGAATGGGGGATGTCCTGTCCCAGCGTTCTGCCCTGGACCTCAAGTTACATCCCTGCGCCTTCTTCTCCAATTGCCTCAACACCACGGAGAGGAATTATGATGTGGGGAATGGTGAGCTTCTCGCGGTGAAGATGGCGTTGGAGGAGTGGAGGCTCTGGCTGGAGGGTGCGAAGCATCCGTTCATTGTGTGGAATGGCCACAAGAACCTGGAATATCTCCGCACCGCCAAGCATCTCAATTCCAGACAAGCTAGCCCTGCTTTTCACACAGTTCAACTTCTCCCTCTCATACCAACCGGGATCCAAGAATGTCAAGCCAGATGCGCTGTCGCGCCGCTATAGCCCCACGGCTACAACACAGGAGCCCAAGACCATGCTTCCCACTTCATGCCTGGCGACGGCACTCAGCTGGGGGATAGGGAAGCAGGTTCATGAGGCGCAGCGTTCCCAGCAGAACTGGATTACAGACCTCTGCCTGCCCATGGCCTGTTGTTTTGCCTGCCCCTGTTCTAGTAATAAACTTTTGTTACTTTGACACTGTCTGCATCTGGGTCTTACCTAAAACATGGTAGACACAGCATAAACATTACAGGTTTGATTGAATTGCAGTCAAACTAAGCCTGGACCCCTATACCTCTAAGTTTTTCCTATACTTACCTTGCAGGTAAGACCTGGCAGAACAGGATAGATAGAGGTAAGAAACATAGTGGAGACTCCACTCAGCCTGCCACAGGGCTAGATTGAGCCGTTACCTATCCAGGCCTATCATATCCTGGAGTGGGAGTCAAGATGTGCCAAGTGGGGGCAAAGGGTTGATTTGATATTGGGCCAATAATACGATACAACGTCTTCTCTCTCTCCCTCTTGTTTGTATCACTTCTTTAATGAAAGCTTACATGTCAGCCTCGTAGCTTTCATTAGTGCCTTTGTCAAAGGCCTTCCAATTGGCTGACATGTAAGCTTTAAAAAAAAACGATACGAGCAAGAGCAGTGTGCACGTTAATTTCTTATTTGAAATCCCTCTTGACCTCTACTTGCCTTTTCGATGCATACTGGAGCACAATGATGTAGTGAGCGTCATTCCTCTCTCTCTCTAAGGCTTACAGCTGGGAATGGAATTCACAGCATAGCAGCATCAGCACCAAAGCCTCTGGCAAGACCAGCTCCCTGTCTTCTCACATCTGAGAGCTCACACACTGAGAACTGTGAAACCAGCAAGATGGCCTGAAGGCTTCCAAGCCAAAATGTGTCCTCAGAACATACCCAGTTAACATACCAAGCTAACACATTTGGTTCCTTGGAAGTTGTGGGAACGTAAGTTTTTGTTTTTCCAGTGGTTTGGGAACGAAGCCATACGTTTCCTGACCAGTAAAACCTAACGTTTTTAAAACATTCTGAGAATGGAAGTGAAAATTTTGCCTGTTCAGAAAAATAAATGTTTTTGATTGCAGGGAGGTTCTGAGAACGTTTTACTATGTTTCCGAAAGTTTTCCTGGGAGGTTTTATTAACGTTCTGAGAACATGACTTTAAATAGAACCATGAGGATATCAAGCCAGTGTCAAACCAGTTTGAGGGTGGCAGGTAGTCTGGTGGGTAGGAGCGTTGGGCCAGTAACTGAAAGGTTGCAGGATCGAATCCCCAAGCTGCCAAGGTAGAATTCTGTCATTCTGAGAAAGGCAGTTCCCCAGGTGCTGATTAAGGCAGCCCCCACACCTCTCTGATTCAGAGGGGTTGGGTTAAATGAGGAAGACCCAATTCAGTTGTACAACTGACTAAATATCCCCCTTTCCCTAGAACAGTGGTTTCCAAACTTTTTATAATCCCGTACCACTTCAAACATTCAACCTCCAGCTGCGTACCCCCTCTAGCACCAGGGTCAGCGCACTCTCAAATGTCGTTTTTTGCCTTCATTGTAAGCCTGCCACACACACACTATACAATACTTATTAAACATAAGTAAACATTTAAGTAAATATTAAACATATGTATTAAACATAAGAATGAGTTTTTGTCACAACCCGGCTCGTGGGAAGTGACAAAGAGCTCTTATAGGACCAGGGCACAAATAATAATATAATAATAATAAATAATTTGGCTCTTTATTTAAACATCTTACATATAAAACAATGTTTGTTCGTCGAAAATGTTGAATAACTCACCACAGGTTAATGAGAAGGGTGTGCTTGAAAGGATGCACATAACTCTGCAATGTTGGGTTGTAATTGGAGTGTATCAGTCTTAAATAATTTTCCACACACAGTCTGTGCCTGTATTTAGTTTTCATGCTAGTGAGGGCTGAGAATCCACTCTCAAACTCTCTTAATATGATTAGATGTTATTTATTTGACTAGGCTACCTGTATTTGACACTAGATGGTTTAATTTTATTTTTGGCAGTGAAAGGAGGCTACTCAAGCAAGAAAAAAAACTCACGAAAATGTATATCCCGTTGGAAAACAATGTTTAAAAATATATATATATATATATATTTATTTAAATGTCAATCACATTTTTATTTGGGTACCCCCGACGGCATTGCGTGTACCCCTTCATTATGTTAATGAGGAACATTCAACTTTCCTTCAGAATCTCAATCATTTTATGAAAAACCTACTGTAGAATGTAACACAATGAAAAACAAAGGAATAATGGAATGGAGGGTTTTTATTAAAATAAATAAATTAGTTGCATGTCCGGAAGTGTATCCGAACACTGATTACAGTTAGAATTCAAAATGTAAAAGCCATGCACAGACTTACAAGTACAGCAAATGAGAGTGCGCAAACTGGGTTTGGTTCTTGAACTAACCACTCTCTCTCTATAAAGCCCCAACGTCTCAAAAGAGACACCAAAAATGTACAGTTAATAAAATATTATTTAAATAATTATTAATTTGTTATGCAAGAGAACCAGACAAAAAAGTAAGAATGTGAAATATTTTTCTATTTGAAAAGAGCCTCAGACAATAGGTTAATGAATCCTGTAGCTCACAGCATCTCCATGATTATTTATTTTGAATGAAGTTACCGGTTTTTAGCTCGAATTCTGCTGTTACAAAAAAAGCTTATTTCCAGAATACCTCTCTCTCTCTCTCTCTCTCGCTCTCTCTCTCTCTCTCTCGTGACGTAAGATCTGGCTATAATAAGCTGCACGGTGCTATCCCAAGGAACGGCGTACTCTCAGGCTCGCGCGCAGTGACTGATTATTAAATTCAACAGTAGCAAAGGAGCACCGTACACAATAACTGAAGCTGGGATTTAGATCACAAAGGCAGGCACATTTTAGAGTCGCCTGACCATTGAAGCAAAACAATTCCATTATATACTCTATTGAACAAAACATAATACTGTAGGCAAAATCTAAATGCCATGTGAAATCTGTCAAAATAAAATAAACGTTTAATGCACCCTTAGTGTATGTGGGTCAGCAATAATATTATGAGCAATGATCAATAATAATGTATTTTTTAAATATCCTAGCTAGTGGGTAAAGTGTGCAAGACACATTAAGCACCATTCGAGACTTGTGAATGAACTCCAAAGACTGCGCGTAACCGCGATGGACACCCTGGACCAGCCTCGCTGCAAACGCTGGGATTGCCTTGCGACATTGCCACGCGGTTGAGATATCATATCGTCCAACCTTCACTAGACGTGTGGGACAGAATATCATCACGTATTTTGTGAGCTTGCACTTGTAACAACGTTATATGAAATAGATTTACACCTTTTAACGCAACTGATGCTAAAAGCTGGTCAAAACTGCACTAGTACTGGAAACATTTTTTTTTACCGTAAAAGAATATTCAACAAATGGAAAATAAGAGTGATATTGCACAGTGATTAACGGCGTAGATTAAGCAACCAGCTGTACGTGTAGGCCTTAATGGAGGCCCGGACAGTCCTGTGGAGCGCTGACGCTGGTGGCGAGATAGGGAGGGACATGGCCAGGTAATGATGGTGTGAGCTCCGTGCGCACTGCCTGCCGCAATTTAGCCAAACTTCCCCCAACCAGAGTAATATGAAACTAGCCTTCGTGAACAGCAACCAGGATGATTTATGATCTGGCTGACCTCAACTATAGCTACAACGTGAGCGACGACCCGTTCAGCCTACTGGACCGGGAATGGAGCGACACTCCAAAAGAGACCCTCTCCAGGACTGGCTTCATCGTGCTCTCCGTGTTTCTGGGCTTGATCATGACCTTCGGCTTCCTCAACAACTTCGTCGTACTGCTCCTCTTCTGCAAGTTCAAGAAGCTGCGTACCCCGGTCAACATGCTCCTGCTCAACATCAGCGTGAGCGACATGCTGGTGTGCATGTTCGGGACCACGCTGAGTTTTACCTCCAGTATCAAGGGAAAGTGGCTCCTGGGCCGCCACGGCTGCTTGTGGTACGGTTTCATCAACTCCTGCTTCGGTGAGTCGGTCGGATGCCTCTGTAGCCTATAGGCTCATTGCATGCGCTGTGAGTGATAAGGTAGGGCTGCTGTATATTGTATATTTAGCCAATTAATGGAACTTTAAACTTGTATCTTCGTTAAATCGTTCAAGTGTGATTTAATAGTCGCAAAACAACTTTCATGGATGGTGCAGCCTACCCTATTCATCGTTTATTTGACTGACCGCGCTGTACGAATTTGAATAGCTCCGGCAACTAAATCACTGGGTAGCAGCTGCTCATACTCGAATTAAGTTTTAAGAAAATTATTCTAAATGTCTTCAAATAAGTTATTTTCACATGAATTAATAGCTTACCAAAATGTTGTTTCCTAAATGTGTCCACAACTTGTCACAATGTGTCAACGGAGCATTTCGAGTTTTATTTCGGGAGAGTTTGGCTCTGCATCGATGTCAATATGCGTAATGTGTTTTATTAGTAACGGTACCCACTAAGATAGAAGTTGTTTCTGACGGTGAGACGTGGGTGTAGTGGTTTGAAACGCACTAACGCAGAGCAGTACTGTGTAGTGAACACAAAGCCATAGCATACAATGGCATAACGCACTGTATACTGTATACCATGTGTAATACGAACATAGAAGGCAGGTTTTACACTAAGGCATACTAATAATAATAATAATAAGAAGAAGAAGAAGAAGAATAGGCCTAATTGATTGTATTTATATATACATGTTATCAAACATTTTAATATATATGTTTTTATTATTCTCATTCAGCAGAGCCGAGATTAGTGTCCTCAGTAGGCCTATTCTCCCAGCGATCACAACAACACACAATTTCCTTGTGGACTATAGTTAGAGCTCTGACAAGCACTTAAGACTTTAGAGTTATTGTAGAGTAACTCTAAAGAGGAGGAGGGGGTGTTAGTGGTCAAGGATGGTTGAGAGGATATTGTGTTGTGTGTCTAGGCCAGTGTAAGGGTGATTTCTGAGATCTGATTGGCCCAGACATTGTGACTGAGGGCTCATGCTGTTTCTGGCAGCCAGGTCACCCGATGTATGATACAAGTCAGTATTCGATGTCAATCCATGTCTGAGGACATGACGTTGAAGTTGGGGTTGGCAGATAGGCATAAGCATTTGCCTCTGGTGCTGAAGGTTGCATGTTCAAATCCAGTGATAGAAAGTTGTGTGTGTGTGTGTAAGCAAGCTGCTGCTAGAAACCAACTCACAGTCTCTTGTCAGAATTAGATGTTCATCCATGTTTCTCAAATATCAAAGTGTTTACATTTAGGTATTAACTCTGAATGGTTTGGGATAGGCTTAAAAAAATAAAATAAAAAAAACTTTCTTTCCCTGGATTTGAACATGCAAATTGGTAGTAAAAAATGTGGAGTTAATACTTAACCGTAAACACTTTGACGTTTGGAACAACTTCGAGATTTGACATTTGAGAAATGTGGATGAATGTCTAATTCTGACGTGAGACTGAGGCCTAGTTGGTTTCTGGCAGCAACTAAAACACACATGTTAACACCTGTGCGTACACACCTGCACTGTAAAAGGGAAACATCATGGCAAAAATGTATTGGTTCAAAATCCATTATTTTACGGAGCTGATATCTGTATAAACGTATTATTTTGAGAAGATCAGGGAGTTTTGCGACATACGTTGCTGATCCTATTTTTTTTTTAAATCCTGATTCTCAGCCACTTTACCCCTGAGTGATAACTAACTATAACTAACTAATCGATCACTGATACTGTTATTTGTGGGGGCCCCAGCTCAGATTTTCAGCATACTTCTTCTTATTATTGGTGGGCCAGAGTTGCAAAGAAAAAAACATATCTCAGACTGGCCAATAAAAAGAAAAGATTAAGTTGGGCAAAAGAACACGGACACTGAACAGAGGAACTCTGCCTAGAAGGCCAGCATCCCGGAGTCACCTCTTCACTGTTGACGTTGAGACTGGTGTTTTGCAGGTACTATTCAATGAAGCTGCTAGTTGAGGACTTGTGAGGCGTCTGTTTCTCAAACTAGACAATCTAATGAACTTGTCCTCTTGCTCAGTTGTGCACCGGGACCTCCCACTCCTCTTTCTATTCTGTGAAGGGAGTAGTACTCAGCGTTGTACGAGATCTTCAGTTTCTTGGCAATTTCTCGCATGGAATAGCCTTCATTTCTCAGAACAAGAATACACTGACAAGTTTCAGAAGAAAGCTATTTGTTTCTGGCCATTTTGAGCCTGTAATCGAACCCCCAAATGCTGATGCTCCAGATACTCAACTAGTCTAAAGGCCAGTTTTATTGCTTCTTTAAATAGCACAACAGTTTTCAGCTGTGGTAACATAATTGCAAAAGGGCTTTCTATTGATCAATTAGCCTTTTAAACGGATAAACTTGGATTAGCTAACACAACGTGCCATTGGAACACAGGATGGTTGCTGATAATGGGCCTCTGTACGCCTATGTAGATATTCCAGCTACAATAGTCATTTACAACATTAACTATGTCTACACTGTATTTCTGATCAATTTGATGTTATTTTAATGGACAAAAAATTTGCATTTCTTTCAAAAACAAGGACATTTCTAAGTGACCCCAAACTTTTGAACGGTAGTATGCCTCAATCGCATAACTTCTGACCGCAACCGCACAACTTCTGACCATATCTAATGATCACAACCACACAATGACATACCTCAACCACCTAACTTCTGACCGCAATCAAACAAATTCTGACCACATCTTTATTTTACTAGGCAAGTCAGTTAAGAACAAATTCTTATTTTCAATGACGGCCTAATGATGGCCCATCTAGTGTCCACAACCACACCTCCTGACCTCAACCACACAATTACATACCACAACAACAACTTCTGACCACACAACTTCTGATCACACATTTAACTACTAACCATATCCAAACAACTTTTGACTACAACTACTGAACCAAATAACTACTAACCACTACAACTTCTGACCAAATCTACCGACTTTCGATGGGAATTAAAAATGACATTTTTACACTTATTTCACTACCACAAACATTTAAAGAGCTTTAGCTAGCCCCACCAACTTTACTTGTAAAGTTACCATCTAGTTAATATTGTTCTTGTACATACGGTATAATATCTTATTGATATTGACTATCATTTGGCTGTACTGTTTACACCTTCTGTAGAGACCCATCCACTTGGCAAGATGTGGCTGGGGGTTATAGCATTTCTTTCATATGATCCATTAAATTAGTGTGTCTGGGTAAGCGCCATCTAATATTTATAAAATATTTTTATTTGGACACTTTCTGTTTACCTGGAATTTTTCCTTATTGTAGGCTACTACTTTTACTACTTTTAGTCTTAATCTTTACTACACTACTCACTGTTTAACACATGACCTCACATGTGAATCCTTAAAGAGATGGGTGGGCCTGGCTTAACCTGTTATGGCTGAAGGGGCAGCATTGAGTAACCTGGAAAGAGGTGGCCATTTCAAACGGCCTCCTACTCAATTCTTGCTCGTACAATATGCATATTATTATTCCTATTGGATAGAAAACACTCTCTAGTTTCTTAAACCGTTTGAATTATTTCTCTAAGTGAACCAGAACTCTTTCTGCAGCCCATTTCCTATCCGGAAGTGAGATTTCCAAAAACGAGGTCTTTTTTCAAGAGCTTGTCTATAAAAGGGCATGTCACTTGGGACTATAGAAACACGTCATACACCTTCCCCTGGGTGTCAAGCGGAAGTGAGAGCAGAAATGACTTGATTATCTCGTTCTGGGATTGAATACATCCTCTTGGAGTGAGAGGTCCGCCATTATTATTTTTTTTCGAAGGCGCGAAGTTGGACCTGGAATTGCCTCCTGGAAAACCGTCGTTATAGGTGAATATGATCTCCGGCTTCGATTTTATTTGATACATGTCACAATATCATCCTAAAGTATGTTTTTTCAATATAGTTGAATTATATTATTGAAATTTATTCGGGACTTTAGACGTGATGCGTTGGAAGAATTTGTTCAAGATGGAGAGGTTAGCGCCGCACGGCCCTGTGTGCTTGCTAATTCAAGAGGGAAATAGTTAGTTCTGGATCCAAACAAAGACGGTTCTGGACAATGGACCCCTTTACAACATTCTGATGGAAGATCAACAAAGATAAGGACCCAATTTGGGATGCTATTTCATATATATGTCGAACTGTGCTATCGCTACCGATTACTTGGAATCAATGCTGTTGTGTGTTAGCTATTGCAGTAAGCTAATATAACGACATATTGTGTTTTCGCTGTAAAACACTTAAAAAATCTGAAATATTGGCTGTATTCACAAGATCTTTGTCTTTCATTTTGCTATACACCATATATTTTTCTGAAATGTTTTATGATGAGTAATTAGGTAGTTGACGTTGGTGTCTGTATTTACTCTGGCTACTCTCGTGCTATTTCTGACTGTAGCTATGATGGTAGTATCAATGTAAAACTGATTTATAGCTCAAATATGCACATTTTTCGAACAAAACATAGATTTATTGTGTAACATGTTATAGGACTGTCATCTGAGGAAGTTGTTTCTAGGTTTGTTTGGTTGGATCTTGGTTAGTTAGGTTGGCTTTGTGCATGCTACCTGTTCTGTGAAAAATGTCTGTCCTCTTTTGTATTTGGTGGTGAACTAACATAAATATACGTGGTGTTTTCACTGTAAAACATTTTAAAAATCGGACACGTTGGCTGGATTCACAAGATGTTTATCTTTCAAATGCTGTATTGGACTTGTTAATGTGTGAAAGTTAAATATTTAAAAATATATATTTTGAATTTCGCGCCCTGCAATTGAGCTGGATGTTGTCATAAGTGTACCGACCTCGGGCTTGTAGCCCAAACAGGGTGTGAACAATGCTGAATGGGTGAAGACAAAGGAGAGCTCTCCAGTAGGTACCAAAACATTCAAAGGCCTTTTTCTCAAAAGTGAGTTTACAAGCTTATCAACTTTCAAAGCATAATTACTCATTGTTCCTCAAAAATGCAGTGTATGATATACCATTTTGTAGCTCTGTGTCTCTACTTTTATCCAATGTAAAAAACACAATTTCAAATTTTGCTACATAAGACCGATTTGAGCCTTTTGGTGACACATACTTTTTTTTCCTGTAACGGCGGTCCTCCTCCTCTTCGCCCGAAAAGGAGGAGTATTGATCGAACCAAGGCGCAGTGGAGTTTGAACACATATTTATTTAACGAAAACACGAACTTAACTAAACTAACAAAACAACAAACGGTGTAGACAGACCTAGACGACGAACTTACATGAAACAAGAAGAACGCACGAATAGGGAACAGACTACATAAACCGAACAAACCGTAAACAGTCCCGTATGGTGCAAACATATACACAGACACGGAAGACAATCACCCACAACGAACACTGTGACAACGCCTACCTAAATATGACTCCTAATTAGAGGAACGCCAAACACCTGCCTCTAATTAAGAGCCATACCAGGCAACCCAAAACCAACACAGAAACAGAAAACATAGAATGCCCACCCAACCTCACGTCCTGACCAACTAACACACATAACAAACTAACATAAATAGGTCAGGAACGTGACATAACCCCCCCCATAAGGTGCGAACTCCGGGCGCACCAGCACAAAGTCTAGGGGAGGGTCTGGGTGGGCATCTGACCACGGTGGTGGCTCAGGCTCCGGGCGAGGTCCCCACCCCACCATAGTCAATCCCAACCTCCATCTACCCCTAAAAATGTCCACCCATATCTTACCCCCACAAAATCCTCTTTGTAACATCCATGACAGGGACAGCACCGGGACAGAGGGATAAATCAAGACAGAGGGATAGATAAGAATAAAGAGGTAGATCAAGATAGAGAGGGAGATCATAATAGAGGGGCAACTCCGGACTGAAAGGCAGCTCCGGACAGAGAGACAGCTCTGGACTGAGGGGCAGTTCTGGGTATATAGCCATTTCTGGCTGAAGGGCAGCTCCTGGCTGACTGACGAATCTGGACGCTCATGGCAGGCTGACGGCTCTCGACGCTCATGGCCGGCTGACGGCTCTCGACGCTCATGGCCGGCTGACGGCTCTCGACGCTCATGGCTGGCTTACGCCACTCTTCCACCAAGGCATGGACTGCACCAGATTTGCCAGTTCTTGCTGTGAGATGTTACGCCACTCTTCCACCAAGGCACCTGGCCTTCCACCTTGAAATCGATCCCGCTCCAGAGTACAGGCCTTGGTGTAACGCTCATTCCTATGACGATAAACGCGAATCCGACCATCACCCCTGGTGAGACAAAACCGCGACTCGTCAGTGAAGAGCACTTTTTGCCAGTCCTGTCTGGTCCAGCAACGGTGGGTTTGTGCCCATAGGCGACATTGTTGCTGATGGTCTGGTGAGGACCTGCCTTACAACAGGCCTACAAGACCTCAGTCCAGCCTCTCTCAGCCTATTGCGGACAGTCTGAGCACTGATGGAGGGATTGTGTGTTCCTGGTGTAATTCGGGCAGTTGTTGTTGCCATCCTGTACCTGTCCCGCAGGTGTGATGTTCGGATGTACCGATCCTGTGCAGGTGTTGTTACACGTGGTCTGCCACTGCGAGGACAATCAGCTGTCCTTCCTGTCTCCCTGTAGCGCTGTCTTAGGCGTCTCACAGTACGGACATTGCAATATATTGCCCTGGCCACATCTGCAGTCCTCATGCCTCCTTGCAGTATGCCTAAGGCACGTTCACGCAGATGAGCAAGGACCCTGGGCATCTTTCTTTTGGTGTTTTTCAGATTCAGTAGAAAGGTCTCTTTAGTGTCCTAAGTTTTCATAACTGACCTTAATTGCCTACCGTCTGTAAGCTGTTAGTGTCTTAACGACCGTTCCACAGATGCATGTTCATTAATTGTTTATGGTTCATTGAACAAGCATGGGAAACAGTGTTTAAACCCTTTACAATGAAGATCTGTGAAGTTATTTGGATTTTTACGAATTACCTTTGAAAGACAGGGTCCTGAAAAAGGGACGTTTTCTTTTTTTGCTGAGTTTATCTATTTATAACTCATGAACTGTCTGTCTCCGACTGTCTTTTTTTCCCACCAATTAGAAAATGTCTCACTTCATCACTCCATACTCTCCACTCCCTCGCTCTCTGCTCTTTACAGCTGTACAATTTATTCCCTGTCCATTCTACTTGTCACAGCACACACGCACACACACACACACACACACACACACACACACACACACACACACACACACACACACACACACACACACACACACACACACACACACACACACACACACACACACACACACACACACACACACACACGTATGCTTGCAAGCACACGTGCACACACAGACACACACAGCCAGACACTGCAGTGATAATCTCTGTTTGCTACAACCAGATCATTGCAATACGGAGGGATCTCAGCTGCAGGGGCATAGATAAGTCTCTATAATGACATTTTATGGCCTTAGATATTGACAATAAACTTCCTTCACCCAACTGTTGCGGAAATACAGCTTTTTTGGATTCCATTTTGCCGGAATTCAATCAAATTTGCACAGCAGGAGACCCAGCACTGCCAAAAACAATTTTTTTGCCTGCTCTACATCAAAGTGCATTGTGAGTAATCAGCGCAGGCCAGGCAGACGAAACGTGGGAGCCCTCCCCATCAAAGAGTGGCTGAGATGCATCCTGGTTGTTTCTTTCAGGGTATACTTACTGCATTTCAGGTGCTGGGTAACTACAAAGCATACAAAAAGACAGGAGAACACCTGTACACTGTTTACATGCCCAGAAAGTTAATTAAGCAACCTTTGGACCACTGGTAACCCAACAAAACCCGACAGTGCTGGAGGATTTGCTGCACTAAAACTCTGAAAGCTTCTAAACAGAGAACAAAGAACTCTGTCTTGTGCCATGTGAGTTACGTCACTCCTTAAAACAGAGTTATGCAGTCAGGAGAAATTATAATTGATAAGGACAAATAAACACAATTCAACTTAAACTAACACCAATAAAACTTGAAGAGCAGTGTCATACATCATTACTATTTCGAGAGAGAAGCTGTCGTTTCATATGTACCACGACTGATCTGCTGGTCTGAAGCCAATGTAGTGCTGCCTAGGTAGTGCAGGGTTACACAGTATGACAGAGTGCTCTGTATTTATATGCAGTGCTGTATGCAGTTTGTGAAGTATTTATTAGTATTACGTACTTTCCTGCAGTATGACACCATATTATGCCGTCTTATGTAGTAGTATTACGCAGTATTACACACAGACTAATGATTAATCTTTTATAGAGACTCACATTCTCTGTGGTTTCCTCCATCATATCGTATGGATATCTTTTATCTTTATTCGTTTACTTTTATTCATTCATTTTATAATCATATATAACCACTTCTTAGGTTTTGAAACCTTAGCCGATCCTCCACCACCCCCAACAGCCCTTTTTCTGAACATGGATATCATGGAACATCCTGAATTCAAGGATAAAGGGAGCAGGATAAGCAGGATGAAATTGGCCAAGCGGAGAACTGGATTGTTTTGGCAAAAATCTCTACTCAAATGTTATTTGTCACATGCGCCTGTCACGGTCGTCTTGTGGTGAATGAGTAGACCAAGGCGCAGTGTGAGAGAAATACATCTTCCTTTTATTAGACGAAGACGTAACACAAAACAAAACCCTCTTACAAAATTAACAAAACAATCGTGAAGCTATAAACGAAAGTGCACACACAAGCTACTAACGTTCAACATAGACAATTACCCACGAAAGCCTACTGTCTATGGCTGCCTTAAATATGGCTCCCAATCAGAGACAATGAATGACAGCTGTCTCTGATTGAGAACCATTCAGGCAACCATAGACTTGCCTAGACAACTATACTAAACCCAACCCCATACACTCAACAAAACCCCCTATACAATACAACCACCCAAGATGAGACAAATACATACAAAACATCCCCCCTGTCACACCCTGACCTAACCAAAATATTACAGAAACAAAGAATACTAAGGCCAGGGTGTGACAGTGCCGAAAACAACAGGTGTAAGACCTTACCGTGAAATGCTTACTTACAAGCCCTTAACCAACAATGCAGCTCAAGAAATAGAGTTAAGAAAACTAAAGTAAAACCTTTTTTTAAAAAGTAATACAAGAAAACTACACAACAATAACAAACCTATATAAAGGAGGTACTGGTACCGAGTCAATGTGTGGGGTCTATATTGTCCATGTCGTCATTCAGCCACATCTCGGTGAAACATAAGATATTACAGTTTTTAATGTCCCCTTGGTAGGATAGTCTTAATCATAGATTGTCCAGTTTATTTTACAATAATTGCACGTTGGTCAATAGTACGGATGGTGGTGGAGTTTTACTCACTCGCCTACGAATTCTCACAAGGCACCCCGCCCTCCTCCCCCCTTTTCTCCGTCTTTTCTTCACGTGGATGACGGGGATTTGTGCCTGGTCTTGAGAAAGTAGTATATCCTTCGCGTCAGACTCATTAAAGAACAAATCTTTGTCCAGTTCAAGGTGAGCAATCGCTGTTCTGATGTCCAGAAGCTCGTTTCGGTCATAAGAGATGGTAGCAGCAACATTATGTACAAAATGAGTTACAAACAATGTGAAAAAACTAACAAAATACCACAGTTGGTTAGGAGCCCGTAAAATGGCAGCCATCCCCTCCGGCGCCATTATTGCATTCTACTCACTCATAGAATGTAAGAATGTGCCTGTCTGAGGCCCCCTTTTAGAATGTATGCATTGTGGTACCTTAAATGACATTTTGGGAAAAAAGGCAAACTCAGCTCCATCATTCATTGAATCAGATGGCTCATTCATCACAAAACCTACTGCTATTGCCAACTACTTTAATGTTTTTTTCATTGGTAAGGTTATCAACTTAGGCATGACATGCCAGCAACAAACGCTGACACTACACATCCAAGCATATCTGACCAAATTTTGAAATACAAGCATTGTAATTTTGAATTCCGTAAAGTGAGTATGGAAGAGGTGAAAAAATATTGTTGTCTATCAGCAATGACAAGCCCCCGGGATCTGACAACTTGGATTGAAAATTACTGATGATAATAGCAGACAATATTGACACTCCTATTTGCCATATTTTCATATTTTGAGTAAAGCCAGTGTCTATGTATTCGGATGACTCAACACTATACACGTCAGTTACTACAGCGACTGAAATGACTGCAACACTTAGAAAAGAGCAGCAGTTAGTTTAAGAGTGGGTGGCAAGGAATAAGTTAGTCCGAAATATTTCTAAAACTAAAAGCATTGTATTTGGGACACATCATTCACTAACTCCTAAACCTCAACTAAATCTTGTAATAAATAATGTGGAAATTGAGCAAGTTGAGATGACTAAACTGCTTGGAGTAACCCTGGATTATAAACTGTCTTGGTCAAAACATATTGATACAACAGTAGCTAAGATCGGGAAAAGTCTGTCCAGAATAAAGCTCTGCTCTACCTTCTTAACAGCACTATCAACAAGGCAGGTCCTACAGGCCCTAGTTTCATCGTACCTGGACTACTGTTCAGTCGTGTGGTCTGGTGCCACAAAAAGGGACTTAGGAAAATTGCAATTGGCTCAGAACCTGGCTGGCCCTTGAAAGTACTTAGAGAGCTAACATTAATAATATGCATGTCAATCTATCCTGGCTCAAAGTGGAGGTGAGATTGACTTCATCACTACTTGTATTTATGGGGCGTTACATTTGCCGTACCAGGCGGTGATACAGCCCGACAGGATGCTCTGAATTGTGCATCTGTAAAAGTTTGTGAGGGTTTTAGGTGCCAAGCCAAATTTCTTCAGCCTCCTGAGGTTGAAGAGGCGCTATTGCGTCTTCTTCACCACACTGTCTGTGTGGGTGGACCATTTCAGTTTGTCAGTGATGTGTACGCCGAGGAACTTGAAGCTTTCCACCTTCTCCACAGCGGCCCCGTCGATGTGGACAGGGTGGTGCTCCCTCTGCTGTTTCCTGAAGTACACGATCAGCTCCTTTATTTTGTTGATGTTGAGTGAGAGGTTATTTTCCTGGCACCACACTCCCAGAGCCCTCACCTCCTCCCTGTATGCTGTCTCGTCATTGTTTAAAACATACAATATACTTGCAGTGAAGCCGCTCAACAACTACATCACAATAGTCATCTAACAGACTCCCATCCAGAGCAACACACAGAAGCAACCAGGGTCGACGCCCTGCTCAAGGGCACGTCGACTGATCGAAAATCGGGGACCTGAACCAGCGATCCATCAAACACCGGCCCAAGCTCCCAACCGCCAGCCCTCCCAAGATCCCCAACAAAGACATCAAGGACAACAAAAATCATAACAGCAAGACCAACTTAATATGTTTGAGTGCATGTATGGGACTATTTACCAGTGTGTGTGGCCATGTATGTGCACGTGTGCATTTGAATGAAAGTGTGTGTATATGCATATGTACGAACACCTACACAGCATCATCCTCAGGCAAACCGGCATTAGCTGTAACAACACTGCCCCTCAGTGTCATTCAAACATACTTTTTGTTATGTTTTATTTTTACTTAATTTTTTTATACTTTTCTCTTTGACTGTCATTCTATCCCCCACCCAGCAACTCCACTCCCACTCGTCTCCAATTCCACATCCCAACCCTCAGCTTCCCTCAGCCCCTCCCACCTATCTCTGCTGGCCATCCTCTTCAGATTTCTACACCCCATATATCTTTCAACTATGCTGTGATGTTTAATATAGAATTTCAATCTATATAATCGAATAGAATCCACAGATTGTGAGTTGAAGATAAATACTGTACTAAGAGTATTAGTATATTAGTAATTGACTAACCCGGTCTATCCAGATCTCCCAACAGTATTATTTATAGTGTCAATTTTAGATCAATGTTCAGCATTTTCAGCCATTCCTGAACCTGAGATCAGAAACAGGGTACCTGAGGGCAATACCAAAATAAATGGTCTATTGATTCTGTATCCTCACAACAAAATCTGCAGAGCTTCGATGATTGAATGCCCCAAATAATCCACATTTTGTTGGTAACAAGATTTCTATATAATAATTTCAGCTGACAAGCACGAAGTCTTGAATCTTGCGTCGTTTTATATATCAACCATGGAATCGGTACATCAAAAATGTCTTCCCATTTTGCAATCTGTATGGCACAGCGGTCAACATCCTGGTCCTCAAATGAAACTGGTATACTTTCCTATTTATGCTATTTTTATTCCTCTGACAGTTTTTATCCTTTATATTGGGCAGACAGACCAATTCCCTATCTCCTCGCACTGCCACATGCCTCCTCCATTTTTGGGGTAATGCTGTAATCAGTTGGTTGTACCCTTGGATTAAGCAGACCTTCCCATACAATTATGATAACTCCATGAAAAACATAACTCTACCATTCCAATTTACAATATAATTTATAAACAAAATACCCCTTTCCCAAAATACAGGTATTTTATCAACCAGCACATTTGAGTTCAACATTTGAGTTCACATTTGAGTTCTATCTTTTCAGGGGGATAAAATTGAAATTGTAACCAATTCTGCAATGCTTGTTGGAAAATGAGACATGGCAATCTGCACAATGGCAAAAAAGCTATTTTTAAACAATGGATGAGCTTTTCTTAGTAATCTACTTGAGAACCATTTAGGGTTCAAGTAAACCTTTTGAATAAGTGAAGCTTTTAGAGAGAGGTTTAGTGCTTTTATATTTAATAATCTCCACCCACCCAATTCATATTCACGCTTTATTTTGTCTGGTTTAGCATCCCAGAGAAAGCAAAATATTTTTGCTCATATGATTTGAAAAAGGAATCATCAGGAGTAGGCAGCGCCATAAGTAAGTGAATAAACTGAGATATGACTTTTTCCATAAATAGACAGGTCTCTCCATGGTTGCAGGATCTTGTCTATTTTTACAAGTTTTCTATTGAAATTCATTGTGGAGAGCTTATTTATATTTTTTGTGATATGAATACCAAGTATGTCTACTTGACTGTCAGCCCATTTTAAAGGTAAACTGCAGAGTAATGTTAAAGTTGTATTTTTTAAAGATCCAATACGTAATCTTGGACACTTATCATAAATAGGTTTTAGTCCAGAGAGTCCAGAAAAGTTATCTAGATCTTCAATGAGATGCAGTTGAAGTCGGAAGTTTACATACACTTAGGTTGGAGTCATTAAAACTCATTTTTCAACCACTCCACAAATTTATTGTTAACAAACTATAGTTTTGGCAAGTTGGGTAGGACATCTACTTTGTGCAGGACACAAGTCATTTTTCCAACAATTGTTAACAAACAGATGATTTCACTTATAATTCACTATCACAATTCCAGTGGGTCAGAAGTTTACATACACTAAGTTGACTGTGCCTTTAAACAGCTTGGAGAATTCCAGAAAATTATGTCATGGCTTTAGAAGCTTCTGATAGGCTAATCGACATCATTTGACTCAATTGGAGGTGTACCTGTGGATGTATTTCAAGGCCTACCTTCAAACTCAGTGCCTCTATGCTTGACATCATGGGAAAATCTAAATAAATCAGCCAAGACCTCAGAAAAAAAATTGTAGACCTACACAGGTCTGGTTCATACTTGGGGGCAATTTCCAAATGCCTGAAAGTACCACGTTCATCTGTACAAACAATAGTACGCAAGTATAAATACCATGGAACAATGCAGCTGTCATACCTCTCAGGAAGGAGACGTGTTCTGTCTCCTAGAGATGAACGTACTTTGCTGCGAAAAGTGCAAATCAATCCCAGAACAACAGCAAAGGATTTTGTGAAGATGCTGGAGGAAACAGGTACAAAAGTATCAATATCCACATTAAAACGAGTCCTATATCGACATAACTTGAAAGGCCGCTTAGCAAGGAAGAAGCCACTGCTCCAAAACTGCCATAAAAAAGCCAGACTACGGTTTGCAACTACACATGGGGACAAAGATCGTACTTTTTTGAGAAATGAACCTCTGGTCTGATGAAACAAAAATAGAACTGTTTGTCCAAAACATCGTTATGTTTGGAGGATAAAGGGGGAAGCTTGCAAGCCGAAGAACAACATCCCAAACGTGAAGCACAGGGGTGGTAGCATCATGTTGTGGTGGTGCTTTGCTGCAGGAGGGACCGGTGCACTTCACAAAATAGATGGCATAATGAGGGAGGAAAATTATGTGGATATATTGAAGCAACATCTCAAGACATCAGCAGGAAGTTAAAGCTTGGTCGTAAATGGGTCTTCCAAATGGACAATAACCCCAAGCATACTTCCAAAGTTGTGGCAGAATGGCTTAAGGACACAAAGTCAAGGTATTGGAGTGGCCATCACAAAGCCCTGACCTCAATCCTATAGAACATTTGTGGGCAGAACTGAAAAAGCATGTGCAAGCAAGGAGGCCTACAAACCTGACTCAGTTATACCAGCTCTGTCAGGAGGAATGGGACAAAATTCACCCCACATATTTTGGGAAGCTTGTGGAAGGCTACAGGCAATGTTTGACCCAAGTTAAACAATTTAAAGGCAATACTACCAAATACTAATTGAGTGTGTGTAAACGTCTGACCCACTGGGAATGTGATGAAAGAAATTAAAGCTGAAATAAATCATTCTCTCTACTATTATTCTGACATTTCACATTCTTAAAATAAAGTGGTGATCCTAATTGACCTAAGACAGGGAATTTTACTAGGATTAAATGTCAGGAATTGTTCAAACCTGAGTTTAAATGTATTTGGCTGAGGTGTATGTAAACTTCCGACTTCAACTGTATTTAAGGGATCTAGCTTGCGGACTTAATATAAAAGTTGAGTCATCGGCATACATGGACACCTTTGTTTTTAAGCCTTGGATTTCTAATCCTTGAATGTTGTTATTTGATCTGATTTTAATAGCTAGCATTTCGATGGCCATACGCCGAGGAACTTGAAACTTTCCACCTTCTCCACTGCGGTCCTGTCGATGTGGATAGGGGGATGCTCCCTCTGCTGTTTCCTGAAGTGCACGATCATCTCCTTTGTTTTGTTGACATTGGGTGTGAGGTTATTTTCCTGGCACCACACTCCCAGGGGCCTCACCTCCTTCCTGTAGACTGTCTCGTTGTTGTTGGTAATCAGGCCTACTACTGTTGTGTCGTCTGCAAACTTGATGATTGAGCTGGAGGCGTGCGTGGCCACGCAGTCATGGGTGAATAGGTAGTACAGGAGAAGGCTGAGTATTTAACCTTGTGGGGTCCCAGTGTTGAGTATCAGCGAAGTGGAGGTGTTGTTTCCTACCTTCACCACCTGGGAATGGCCCGTCAGGAAGCCAATTACCCAGGGAGCGGGGTTCAGATCCAGAGCCTCGAGCTTAATGATGAGCTTGGAGGGTACTATGGTATTGAATGCTGAGCTGTAGTCAATGAACAGCATTCTTATATACAGTAGGGAGAACAAGTATTGGATACACTGCCGATTTTGCAGGTTTTCCTACTTACAAAGCATGTAGAGGTCTGTAATTTTTATCATAGGTACACTTCAACTGTGAGAGACGAGAAAATCACATTGTATGATTTTTAAGTAATTAATTTGTATGAACAGCATTCTTACATAGGTATTCCTCTTGTCCAGATGAGATAGGGCAGTGTGCAGTGCGATGGTTATTGCATCGTCTGTGGATCTATTGGGGTGGTAAGCAAATTGAAGTGGGTATAGGTTGTCTGGTAAGGTAGAGGGGATTTATGATCCTTGATTCATCTCTCAAAGCACTTCATGATGACAGAAGTGAGTGCTACGGGGCGATAGTAATTTAGTTCAGTTATCTTTGCTTTCTTGGGTACAGGAACAATGGTAGACATCTTGAAGCATGTGGGGACAGCAGACTGGGATAGGGAGAGATTGAATATATCCGTAAACACTCCAGCCAGCGGGTTTGCGCATGCTCTGAGGACACGGCTAGGGATGTCGTCTGGGCCGGCAGCCTTGTGAGGGTTATAACGCCTAAATGTCTTAATCATGTCTGCCACATAGAGGGAGAGCCCACAGTCCTTGGTAGTGGGCCGCGTCGGTGGCACTGAAGCTGTTTAGCAAGATGTCGGTATCCGCGACGTGGCTGGTTTTCCTATCGCAGTCCGTGATTATCTGTAGACCCTGCCACACACGTCTTGTGCCTGAGCCGTTGAATTGCGACTCCACTTTGTCTCTATCCTGATGTTTTGACTGTTTGATTGCCTTCTGGAGGAAATAACTACACTGTTTGTATTCGGCCATATTCCCATTCACCTTGCCATGGTTAAATGCGGTTGTTCGCACTTTCAGTTTTGCGCGAATGTCACGACTTCTAGCGAAGTCGGTTCCTCTCCGTGTTCGGGCGGTGTTCGGCGGTCAACGTCACCGGTCTTCTAGCCATCATCGATCTATTTTTCATGTTCCATTTGTTTTGTCTGGTTGTCGCACTCACATGGTTTCAATTCCCTAATTACATTTTGTATATTTTCCTTCTGTTTCCCCCCATGTCCTTGTTGGGAATTGTTTATTGTAAGTAAGGACTATTCAACGCTGGTCTGACCAATCGGAATCTGTGTGCTTTATGTGACTGGTGCGATACGGGTTTTGTGCCCATGTGTTTTGTTATTTTTGTATGCCGGTAATTATGTACATTAAACGGCTCTGGCTATTTACCAAGCTCTGCTCTCCTGCGTTTGACTTCCATGCCACCAGTTACGCACCCCTTGACAGCGAATGCTGCCATCTATCCACGGTTGCTGGTTAGGGTAGGTTTTAATAGTCACAGTGGGTACAACATCTCCTATACACTTCCTGATAAATTCAGTCACCGTATCAGTGTATTTATCAATGTTATTGTCAGAGGCTACCCGGAACATATCCCAGTCCGCGTGATCAAAACAATTTTGAAGCGTGGATTCCGAGGATCAAAATGGAGTCGTGATCAGATTTTCAGAAGGGAGGGCGGTGGAGGGCCTTGTAGTCATCCCGGAAGTTGGAGTAGTAGGGTACTACAATCAATAGATAGAACAGTTGATAGAACTTTGGTTGCGTTTTCCTCAAATGTCCTTTGTTAAAATCACCAGCTCCAATAAATGTGGCCTCAGGATATGTGGTTTCCAGTTTGCATAAAGTCCAGTGAAGTTCTTTGAGGATCGTTGTAGTATTGGCTTGAGGAGGAATATACACGTCTGTGACTATAACCAAAGAGAATTCTCTTGGGAGATAATTTGCCATTTGATTGTGAGGTATTCTCGGTCGGGTGAACAAAGGACATGAGTTCATGTATGTTATCACAATCACACCATGAGTAGTTAATCATGAAACATACACCCCCGCCCTTCTTCTTCCCGAAGAGATATTTATTCCTGTCTGTGCGATGAACTGAGAACCCAACTGGCTGTAAGGACTCAGACAGTATATCCCGAGAGAGCCATGTTTCCGTGAAACAGTATGTTTGTCACGCCCTGACCATACAGAGCTTTTATTCTCTATGTTGGTTAGGTCGGGGTGTGATTTAGGGTGGGTCATCTAGGTGTTTATATGTCGATGTTGGCCTGTTATGGTTCCCAATCAGAGGCAGCTGTTTATCGTTGTCTCTGATTGGGGATCATATTTAGGCAGCCATTTCCCCTTTGTGCTTTGTGGGATCTTGTCTATGTATAGTTGCCTGTGAGTATTATTATTTAGCTTGACGTTTCGTTTGTTTGTTTTGTTGTTTTGTTCCTTTTAGTTTTCTATTCCAAAAAAAAGGATGGAAACATACCACGCTGCATTTTGGTCTACTCCTTATAACGATTGTGACAATGTTACAATCCCGATGTCTCTCTGGAAGGAAATCCTTGTCCTGAGCTCATCAACTTTATTATCCAGAGACTGAACATTAGCGAATAATATACTCGGAAGCGGTGGGTGGTGTGTGCGCCTCCTGAGTTGGACTAGAAGTCCACTCCGAATACCTCTTCTCCGCCGGCAGTGTTTTGGATCAGCCTCTGGAATCAGTTCAATTACCCTGGGGGGTACGAACAAAGGATCCGACTCGGGAAAGTCATATTCCTGGTCGTAATGTTGGTAATGGTGGTGAGTTACTGTCACTCTGATATCCAAAAGTTCTTCCCGGCTGGATGTAATATCACAAAAAAAATTCTGGGCTAATAATGTAAGAAATAACACATAAAAACAAAATACTGCAAAGTTGCCTAGAAGCTAGAAGCACAGCTGCCCTATCTAATCGGCACCATTTCCATCTGTTCTGTTAAATTATCATTACATGTTAGGTTGAACACTGACAGATTTGTAACTTCAATGAGGCTGACTGAGTTGTATAAGTTCATCAAGAGCCTATGTAAATCCCAAAGTTGGTTTAGTTACCACTATATTACTATATGTAATCAGCAGTATTATTATTATATATAGGATATATGTGAAGTGAACAAACTTAACATGATGAACAGGAGTTACATTTACACTAACAGTTGGTCAAAAATAACTATCTGTAAGCCATGTCTCTAAGCCACACCTCCAATCTGATAGGCTGCCGTCTTGACAATATATTGAACCCCTCCAATCATAAAAAGGTTCCGAAATGAATCTTTACACAGGGGTTCCTCGAAGACCCTTTTCAGAGGGGTTTCTTTTTGAACTGGAAAGGTTCTGCCAGGGTGGCAACCCAAAAGGTTCTTCCAGGCACCTTTACTTTTAAGAGTTTAGCATATAGGACATGAGTAATAAAGAGGAGAGACTGCCTGGAATACATGAGGCTAAATCTGCTCATCAGGATGTAGAGCCACTACTCCTGCTACCACTCGGTCTCTTCATGTCTCTTTGTTTTACCAGGCGTCCCAGCGGTTCTAAGCGGCTCGTCTGTGTTCAGAGTTATAATGAGCTTTTAGCAGACTGCCTAGCGAACTATAACACCACCTGGGATGAGTCTGAAGTCTCAGATTACGGGAAGCTTTCACTTAAAAGGTTTTTTTTAGATGGAGGACTATGTGCAGTGGTGGAAAAAGTACCCACTTGTCATACTTGCAAAAAAGTAAAGATACCTTAATAAAAAATTACTCAAGTAAAATTGAAAGTCACCCAGTAAAATACTACTTGAGTAAAAGTATAAAAGTATTTGGTTTTAAATATTCTAAAGTATCAAAAGTAAATGTAATTGCTTAAATATACTTAAGCCCGTCTGGTGTTCAACCTTCCCAAGTTCTCTCACGTCACCCCGCTCCTCCGCTCTCTCCACTGGCTTCCAGTTGAAGCTCGCATCCGCTACAAGACCATGGTGCTTGCCTACGGAGCTGTGAGGGGAACGGCACCTCAGTACCTTCAGGCTCTGATCAGGCCCTACACCCAAACAAGGGCACTGCGTTCATCCACCTCTGGCCTGCTCGCCTCCCTACCACTGAGGAAGTACAGTTCCCGCTCAGCCCAGTCAAAACTGTTCGCTGCTCTGGCACCCCAATGGTGGAACAAACTCCCTCACGACGCCAGGACAGCGGAGTCAATCACCACCTTCCGGAGACACCTGAAACCCTACCTCTTCAAGGAATACCTAGGATAGGATAAAGCAATCCTTCTGCCCCCCCCCCCCCCCCTTAAAAGATTTAGATGCACTATTGTAGTGGCTGTTCCACTGGATGTCATAAGGTGAATGCACCAATTTGTAAGTCGCTCTGGATAAGAGCGTCTGCTAAATGACTTAAATGTAAATGTAATGTAAATGTATCAAAAGTAAAAGTATAAATCATATTAAATTCCTTATATTAAGCAAACCAGACAGCACCATTTTCTTGTTTTTTTATTCACTGATAGCCAGGGGCACACTCCGACACTCAGACATAATTTACAAACAAAGCATGTGTGTTGAATGAATCCGCCAGATCAGATGCAGTAGGGATGACCAGGGATGTACTCCATCGTAATGCCGTGGCTTCCTACTCCAGTACTCCCTCTATTTTGCCCATCAGACGGGAGCCTCCACCACCGAGAGGTCTAAGATTGCCACAGTAATTTCCCTGCTGACCGGGCCTCGTTGGAGTGGGCTACGGAAGTCTGGGAGAGAGGAGAGTACGAGCTGGGTTCCTACGATAGGTTCAGATACAGCCTGGATTCGAAACAGGGACTGTAGTGACACCTCTTGCACTGAGATGCAATGCATTAGTCCGCAACACAATTCGGGAGCCCTCGAGAGCCCATTAAGGACTGGCAGTGAACAGTTTTTTCCGCCAACAAAGAACCTTCCCACGAAGGGGTTCGAACCCATGGTTTAAGCACGCTATCAATGTCAAAGTCATCCGCTTTAGCAATGTGTGCCTCCCAGAAGCAATGCTATTTGGCAATAATGGTACATCACTGCTATTTGACAAGTCTATAAGGTTATTTTTTTTATTACAATGTACGATAAACTTACATGTTGTAAGGACAACATTTATATTTTTTTACATAAAAGCACATGGACGTGTGTGAAACAGATAAGCAAAATGTGGGATTTTGTCATATATGCGAAAATGTTGTCTAATACTAGTACTAGTAGCCTAGTCAAGGACGTATCAATGCAATATTGACACAAAACATTTTGTTACAGACAAACAGAACAAAAGTTAACCCCGAATTTGTAGGCTTAAATTATCCCTCTGGTGGCCAGGGTTGACCTATTTTAAGGAATGCCATTGGTTGGTGGATATAATGCCTAAGATCTTTGATAGGCTGATGAGGAATTTGTTACGGGAAATAATCACTGTCAGCTGCTGAGGTTAGTGTAGGGCTAACATGTAGCCTTCCAGGTCATGTGATGGGACCAGCTACAATGTGAGTGGTTGAAAAAGTACCCCCTTTTTATACTTGAGTAAAAGTAAAGATACCTTTGTAGAAAGTGATTCAAGTAAAAGTGAAAGTCACCCAGTAAAATACTAATTGAGTAAAAGTTTAAAAGTATTTGGTTGTAAATATACTTAAGCATCAAAAGTAAATGTAATTCTAAAAATATACCTAAGCATCATTTTAAATTACTCATATTATGCAAACCAGACAGCACAATTTATGTTTTTGGGATTTACGGATAGCCAGGGGCACACTCTAACCCTGAGACATCATTTACAAATAAAGCATGTGTGTTCTCTTGATAAGTGTGTGATTTGGACAATTTTCCAGTTCTGCTAAGCATTCCAAATATAAGTACTTTTGTGTTTGTCAGGGAAAATGTATGGAGTAAAAAGTAAAGTGAAAGTAGTCAAAAATGTAAGTAGTAAAGTACAGATACCCCCAAAAAGTAGTACTTTAAAGTATTTTTACTTAAGTACCTTACACCACGGTACAATGTAGCATTCTATCACGTGCAAGTAAATTTACGATTTTAATTGGCTGATGCATATCGCCAGTGTCTTCATGACATCATACAGTAAACTCTCCTTAGCGTCATTTATGATATCATCAACGAAGCATTTCACATAATGATAGACAGAAACATTTCCATATGGCACGCAAATAACAGAAAGATTAGATGTTGTAATTGTAATAATATGCCTGCCCCTCCCCAGGTATCGTGTCGTTGATCTCCCTGGTGGTCCTGTCCTACGACCGCTACAGCACCCTGACCCTGTACAACAAGCGTGGTCCTGACTACCGCAAGCCCCTGCTGGCTGTGGGGGGCTCCTGGCTCTACTCCATATTCTGGACGGTGCCCCCCCTCTTGGGCTGGAGTAGCTACGACTTGGAGGGCGCCGGCACCAGCTGCTCTGTGTCATGGACCCTGAGGACGGCTCAGTCCCACGCCTACATCATCTGTCTGTTCATCTTCTGCCTGGGTCTGCCCATCGTCATCATGGTCTACTGCTACTGTCGGCTGCTGTGGGCCGTCAAACAGGTGTGGGTGGGGGGTGTGGTGGGGGCGGTAGGGTGGGGTAGAGGGGAGTGTGTGTGTACAAATTGGGGAGACCTTCAAATTGAATTGAATTTGGCTCCCTGTAGAGCTCAATATCAGCACTCTGATCAAAACAGTTATTGTGTTTTAATCAAGATGTACTCCATGCATCTGCACATGCATGTTGTTTGGGGTGGTGAATTAACTCCAAGATCAGCCCTCTAGAAAACCCAGTGAGTCTGGAGGAGGTGGTTTCAACCGTGTCAATTTATCCATTATTTCTTTGCGTTTCTACATTTACAATCAAAATAGAAGTTTGGCTTGAGTTCAGGACCTTCCAAGAACACATCTGAGGGGTTTCATGCTGCCATAACACATTTTCAAGTGAAGCTGCTACGGTGTGTAAATATTCCCCCAGCCAGCGTGTGTAGCGATGTGTGAGGGTTTGGTTTAGGACCTCTCTGTCCACTACTTTGAGGTGGTTAAATCTCTTTCACCCTAAGTGCCTACTTCAAAGTGTTCAACCCTCAGATTTATAAATCAAAAGAGGACCAGTCCACTCCCCCAAACATTTGGTTGGTGTGTGAAACATGTGAATCCAGATAAGCAATAAAGTGTTATGGGTCCGCACTCAAAAATATGTTGCATAAAGCTCACTTCATCAGGATAGCATACACAGATAGTTTGGCCTTCTTCTGTGTGTAGGTTCACACACTTCTCTTCCTCTTTCCTCCCTCTCCCTTCCTCCCTCTTTTACGTGCTTCTGTTATAATTGAACTCTGCCTTGTTGAGGAAGAGCTTGTAAGTCAGCGTTTCACTGTATGGTTTACACTTTGATATGATTTAAGCCGAAACGTCTGTGTATACTATCCTGATGGAGACCCATCACACTTTATTCCCCTTCAGATAGAATCAGGACCAGGAGTGAGTGAATGAGTGTGTTAGCTGAGTGCTGTCTGGATTACCCAATGCAAATCTGTTTAGTGGGATTTCACACTGAGTCCTGGACTCACAATCAGCAGCTTTCACAAAGCCCTAAACCACTCCGAGTGAGCGCAGGGAAATGTCCTGAGAAACATGTGAGCATGTATATGCATGAATGCGCACTATATATGCACACTAACACATACAGATTATGGGGTTATTTTGTTGTGTGTGTTAGCTAGTGACCCCTCTATAATCCTAAATCTAAATAATCCCTTTCTTCTGTTCGGACTCCCCTGATAAGAGTAAGCAGCTTTCACTAAATGTGTCTTGCAGCATACCCATGAAGCGCCAGTCAGTTGCAGTGCACGGTGTCAAGAACTGACCAATCGACAATGAATACAGCCCACCACTGTTTTGCTATTGGAGCTGTAATTGCGTTACCTGACAACTCATCATACATTTAATTCTGCTGCCCTGTTGATCGCTCCATACATTAGTTTGAACCTGTCATCTTTGAAGTTGTTTGTGCTGACGTCAAAATTACGTGATTCATGATTCGCGTTGGCCCAACCCATCGTTTTCTGGGACTATTTAGAATGTCAGAATGTGTTCGCATTCTCAAAGTCCGGGAGGAGAGGAAATCCAGACTCATCGTGGAGAAGAAACGTTAGTGGGTGTGGCATTTGACCTGAGCGATGTGGATCGGTAGCCAGGCAAGTTATTACGACCGAATTGGGACAGACTTATGAAGACAGCTCCAGCACCCAACCCCTCAGATCCCCACAGTAATTCAGCAATTCAGACAAGTAGGATTAGTGAGTGGTCCCAATAGCGCACTTACATTTAAGCGTGCTAGAATGTCCAGGTCAGGGCAACGAGAAATCCAAATTCAGCAGATGAATCTGCAAAAATGGCATGCGACTCAAGGCACAGATACATGTGATAATTAAACCTTGCCTGGGAGACCAAAATGCCTTAGTCATTAGCTCAAAAGGTTAACACAGAGTTCAAGTGTTGGCGCAACAGGATGGAGAGAGGGTCAGTGCATTAGTCCTCTAGAATGGAGAGAGGAGAATGGACTCCCTCTCCGTTGTCCCCCGATAGGGAGGGTGGGGGAGATGAATGGAGCGTTAGTTGTCTCATGGCTGAAATGGAAGGTTAGCGTCACAAAATGGATGGACTGATTATCATTGGCTCTCTGTAGGTTTGGAGAGAAGCCCTCAGGCAGAACAATGAACCTACACTGCAGGGATGTGAGTGAGCGAGAGACAGAGAGACATACTATTCCCTCTCGAATATAAGCAATCACACACTCTGAATCAAACATCCAGAGTGTGTGGTGTCCAGGGGGTTGAGAATATAAATACAGCAAACAGGTACATTTCTGTTTGGACAAAAGGACTATTATATTCTCTCCCTGGGGTGACGAAACATACCATCTCCTCCCCTCATTCACTCTCTCCTTTCATCTCACCGTTATCTAGGTGGGTAAGATACGTAGGACAGCGGCGCGGCGGAGAGAGTACCACATCCTGTTCATGGTGCTGACTACGGTGGTGTGCTATATATTGTGCTGGATGCCCTACGGCGTGGTGGCCATGATGGCGACGTTTGGCCGGCCCGGCATCATCACCCCCGTGGCCGCCGTGGTGCCCTCGCTCCTGGCCAAGAGCAGCACCGTCATCAACCCTCTCATCTACATCCTCATGAACAAACAGGTTAGTCGGGCGGGGGGTAGTATTTTTTTGTTGGGGGTGCGTGCTAGTGTTTCTTGTCAGTAATCTGAGGTTGGGATGTCAACAATATGGCTTTGAAAGGCAATGTTCCCAATTGCATTCACGGTTATCGCTGCACATGTCGGTTCAATCAGAAATGACCTATAAATGGCGCATTGCCGACAGCACTCCACAGATTGAATCCCAACCTAAGTATTGATTACTCTGGAGAGATCTGTTGTACACATATAATGCTTTTATTTACATGGTAAAAATAGAACAATAAATTAACAACAATTTAATTGTATACAAACAGTCAACTTAAATACCTATTCAAATTTAATAAAGAAACCGGCAATGACAAATCAAAAGGAAAAACGTAGTTCTAAAACAAATTGCGACAGAAGAAGAGAGTACAGAGCGACTGTGGAGGGATCAAGTTAAGCAATGATCTCCAAAACTAACTATTTTCTCTGTTATTTCTGTGCTGAACACAATGCACCTGGCGTGTCCATCCTTACCACAGAGAATGATAAGAGGACTCTAGTTCCCAAAAGCCTATTTTAGCATGGGCAGCACCATTGAAAAATGCCCTCATTTTGTAGTCAACTGGGTGGTACTTCCTATGGGTTAAGGAAGATCACATAATTCCATCCAGGTCATCAGCCAATTAACTATCTTGTGAGCAAACATTCCATAACTGCAGGTGGATGTAAAATCGCCAACCTTGGCTTTATATCTGTTCAAACAACACACTCTAGGTGGCAGTTTGCACCCTTACAGTTTGTATACAAACTCAAATTGATATGGCCTCAATGACGCCGCCCGTGTGATCAGACACCATAATGGCATAGATACAAAGAAGCGTCCTCTATCATTCTCTATGGTCCATACAGATACGTTGGTCATCTTTATCCTATAACACCCCCATGAAGGGAACATATAGCACCTTAAAAATACCTGCTATAAGAAACATATCCACCCACTAACCGACACACACCAGCACAAATTACATTTGGCACAGTATCAACATTTCAATGCTGTTGCCGAAGGCATTGCATTTGATCAAGAAGTGCTTCTACGGAACTAATAATTGCTGCTCTCGTTTCCAGCTGGATAAAATTTCCCTACGCACACAATATACACTTGCACAACGCAGGTAGAAAAATCGTATATTTTTCCAGCATGGTCTTTTTTACGTGTCTTGGAGCTCTAATGCTTTTTTTTTGTACAGGAAAGTACAGAGTAAAGCACAGTACAGCCAACTTTTTAGTTGTATTGTTTGTATTCTTTTTGTTGTACTGTTTGTGTATCACCGTTGTAATTAAAATGTGTGACTGTCCTTGTCTATCAGTGTTTTGTTACTTGTCATGTTTTGTGGACCCCAGGAAGAGTAGCTGCTGCTTCTGCAAACGCTAATTGGGATCCAGACAAGTACACATACATGGACAGTTTAAGACTCTTATCCTTGCTCCGGATAGATTTGCATGCTCTGTGCATTGGAATATAAACAAAGTTATTATATCTTTTTTTTTTTTTACACTGTCAATGTGTTAATCACAAACGTAACAATTACATTGAATGATTTAAACACTTCAATAATGATGCATGGACATGAATCAGAGACGATACTTATGACAATCGTGGGAGTCGAGACCATTCCAGACAGTTTCATCAAAGCCCCCCTCTGTTTCCCTTTGTTAGATCTCTCAGTGAGAGGTGGGCCTTGGGAAATCATTTGACGCAGCGGTGTGTCTGGCTCCTTCAAGCCATGGGTTAATGAGATAGCAGATGTGGCTCAAAATATTTTGCTTGCCTGGCGTGCCGGTGTAACAGTTATTCCGAACCATGCTTGTGTGCTGAGTAAACTTGCCTAAAACCTAAAAGAATTGTGTTGGCTCCCCAAGCTAATGGTCTGTCACACCAGTTGGGAAGGGTTTGCACTGTTATTAACACTATGTCATTGATCCTAGGTAGCTAAATCCTATTTAAAAGGGTTCCAACTCTAAATGGTATTCCTGTTCAGTCTCTCTTCACTCATCACTTGATTACAACAACAATCTCTTCAGCAGATGCCTCTTTATTCCAAGCAGCGTTTGACTGCCATGTTTACGACCGGGTCAATTTGTTTCCTCAACCCTGGTTAAGCACTTTTCCTGTAACAAGGGCACAGCAACACTTTCCTGAATATCACAACGCAAAACAAACAAACAAAACACGCACACACAAATCTCTTCTTTGAATTATGTCACTATGGCTGCCAATGTCAACCCCTCCCAGTTGTCCCTACCCAGGTAATGGTCACCATCTGGCCATTACAGAAAGGACTACAGGGGCCATAATGGCAGATCTGATTGAAAACAAGTGCATGATCTGGTTGGTCTTATAGGAGGCTCAGCTTGGGATAAAGGTGAAGCTTAGTAGTTGTACGCGGATTTGTGTTTGGAAAGAACAGCCTCCGCTGTCCGTTCTAGCATGGCCAGATAGTGATCCCATAGAATATAGAGCAATATATGATGATCTATAGGATCTCTATGAGTGATCCTCCTCTCCCACACACACACGATAGCTAGCTGAAACGCACTGCAGGCAGGTCTGGCACAGAGTCAGTGTAAACAAGGAAGACATTAAAGCCGGACAAAGAATGAGTCTGGAGATATTACTGCTTCAAATCCCTGCCATAATAAGAAAAAGGTCTCCGGCAGCGCATAGTGGCAGCCTGCTGCAAGCCCAGGTAAAAGAGTACTTTCAGAACAATATTGGAGGATTCAGTCAAAATGAGAACGGTAAAGACATAGGGAATGGTAGGCTTAAGTTACTAGACCATGCTCTGCTGAATGCCACTAACCATATCAGCGTGACGTGCCTGGGAGGCAGTCCAGCTACTGAACCCTGCGGGCTGAATCCCTTGACTATCTATGGCACATATTATGTGTACAGATGTAGGATCTTAATTTGATCACCCTGTTGAAGGAGAACTGTCCTGAAATGCAGGACATTTAAAACTTGTAGTGTATTTGAGGTTTAAAAAAAGCTTCTGAAGTTTGTAGTTTTCACTTTGAAATTTCAACCCCTACAAAAAAAGTATATTTATTATAATCCACATAATAAATTCACATTTCCCGTTGTGCAGGATTATTTTCCTGCTGTAGCAACTGGCTCAAATTAAGATCCTACATCTGTAGTGTGCTCGTAGATATAACTGTCCTAGGAAGAGGTGGTAGGTGTGGTGTGATTACATTCATTTAAAGAGGCAGGTCAATCATCATAGTAATTACAGCTGCTTTTAAAGAGACGTCAGAGAGAGGGTGTTGGTTCAATTCCCTTTTGGCATGGGGTGGACACTGGAAAGTAAGGGAGTTTGACTAGTGACCTACCCCAGCCCGCCACTAACAGAACACTGGACGGTTTGAGCAACACTGAGGTGACTAACAGCTTTCTTTAAATCATAACTGTTAAACAATTAAATCAGCAATAAAAACCACAACAATGACACTGCAGTTACATGGATAGCATACAGTATGTGTAAGATCAGTCTTTGGGTGTTTTGAAAGGCAACCCAGTGTTCGGTTGGCTACTAGGCACAAGGTTACAGCTGCTGTAAGAATGCTTTGCGAGTCCTCTCTTACCCCATAACTCCAATCCGCTAGCCTAGCCCTGCATCCTTTGGTGTTCACAAATCTTAAAAAGGACATCATTGTATTAGATTAGGCCAAAGAACGGGCAACCAAAGGGTTTTCCAGGGTTTGGTACCTAATTATCTGCCAAATACAGAACTGTGCATGCCCTTGAAGTGGCAACCAGTCAGACAGTCTTAAAGAGCTAAGTGGGAGTATGACGATCTCTTTACGAGTTGGCAAGTGGTCCGGCAAGAGATGAGAAAAGAAGAGCAAAGCGTGATTGGGCATAAAGCGCAGCAGTAGCATCAACAGCAATCAAAACCCTGATGACAACAACACCAACAAATAAGACTTTGAAATAAGACTAGAGGACATTTAAGGAATGTTGAACACAGAAAACTGTGTGACTGTTGTAGATAAAAAAACACAATGTACCATCTTGATTAGGTAATACTGAGGTGATGAGTGTTTGGTGTAGTTCCAGCATGTCTGTATTGAGATATATGTACCTATATGTATGAGCATGTGTCCTGTATTGTCATTGAAGTGGTACATTTTGAATTAAAGTTCAAGTTTTTGTTAAGGGTTGTCAGGATAGAGTGGCTGGTGTATGCCGAGTTTGTACATGTTCAGAAGTGTGTGTTTGGTATGGACGTGTTTTCAGACATTTAGTGCAGACTACTGCTCATTTTCTCAAAGATTAATTTACCACTCCATGAGAGCCATTTAAAAAAAAAAACGCCCACCATTAAAAAACTGTGGACTGTCCTTTAAGTCATTTTAAGGAAGAAGAGCAACCAGAGCTCTAGAAAAACAACACTTCACAACAGCAAAACACATTAAGTTATACAGTACCAGTCAAAAGTTTGGACACATACTCATTCAAGGGTTTTTCTTTATAATAACCATTTTCTACATTGTAGAATAATACTGAAAACATCAAAACTACAAAATAACACATGCAATCATGTAGTAACCAAAACAAGTGTTAAACAAATCTAAATATATATTTAGGAGTCATCAAAGTAGCCACCCTTTGCCTTAATGACAGCTTTGCACACTGTCAGTATTCTCTCAACCAGCATCATGGGGTAGTCACCTGGAATGCTTTTTCAACCATCTTGAAGGAATTCCCACATATGCTGAGCTCTTGTTGGCTGCGTTTTCTTCACTCTGTGGTCCAATTCATCCCAATTGGGTTGAGGTCAGGTGATTGTGGAGGACAGGTCATCTGATGCAGCACTCCATCACTCTCCTTCTTGGTCAAATAGCCCTTACACAGCCTGGAGGTGAGTTGGGTCATTGTCCTGTTGAAAAACAAATTATTAGTCCCACTAAGCGCAAGTCAGATGGGATGGTGTATTGCTGCAGAATGCTGTGGTAGCCATGCTGGTTAAGTGTGCCTTGAATTCTAAATAAATCACAGTGTCACCAGCAAAGCACCCCCACACCATCACACCTCCTCCTCCATGCTTCACGGTGGGAACCACACCTGCGGAGATCATCAGTTCACCTACTCTGCGTCTCACAAAGACAGTGGTTGGAACCAAAAATCTCAAATTTGGACTCCTCAGACCAAAGGACAGATTTCCAGCAGTCTAATGTCTATTACTCGTGTTTCTTGGCAAAAGCAAGTCTCTTCTTATTATTGGTGTCCTTTAGTAGTGGTTTCTTCGTCCATGAAGGCCTGATTCATGCAGTCTCCTCTGAACATTTGATGTGGAGATGTGTCTGTTACTTGTACTCTGAAGCATTTATTTGGGCTCCAATTTCTGAGGCTGGTAACTCTAATGAACTTATCCTCTGCAGCAGAGGTAACTCTGGTTCTTCCTTTCCTGTGGCGGTCCTCATGAGAGCCAACTTCATCATAGCGCTTGATGGGTTTTGCGACTGCACTTGAAGAAACTTTCAAAGTTCTTAAATTTTACGGATTGACTGACCTTCATGTCTTAAAGTAATGATGGACTAGAGGAATACCTATGTGAGAATGCTGTTCATCGACTAGAGCTCAGCATTTAACACCATAGTACCCTCCAAACTCGTCATCAAGCTCGAGACCCTGGGTTTCGACCCCACCCTGTGCAACTGGGTCATGGACTTCCTGACGGGCCGCCCCCAGGTGGTGAGGGTAGGTAACAACATCTCCACCCTGCTGATCCTCAACACTGGGGCCCCACAAGGGTGCGTTCTGAGCCCTCTCCTGTACTCCCTGTTCACCCACGACTGCGTGGCCATGCACGCCTCCAACTCAATCATCAAGTTTGCGGACGACACTACAGTGGTAGGCTTGATTTCCAACAACGACGAGATGGCCTACAGGGAGTGTGGTGTCAGGAAAATAACCTCACACTCAACGTCAACAAAACAAAGGAGATGATTGTGGACTTGAGGAAACAGCAGAGGGAGCACCCCCCTATCCACATCAACGGGACAGTAGTGGAGAAGGTGGAAAGTTTTAAGTTCCTCGGTGTACACATCACGGACAAACTGAATTGGTCCACCCACACAGACAGCGTTGTGAAGAAGGCGCAGCAGCGCCAACCCCAGGAGGCTGAAGAAATTCGGCTTGTCACCAAAAGCACTCACAAACTTCCACAGATGCACAATCGAGAGCATCCTGTCGGGCTGTATCACCGCCTGGTACGGCAACTGCTCCGCCCACAACCGTAAGACTCTCCAGAGGGTAGTGAGGTCTGCACAACGCATCACCGGGGGCAAACTACCTGCCCTCCAGGACACCTACACCACCCGATGTCACAGGAAGGCCATAAAGATCATCAAGGACAACAACCACCCGAGCCACTGCCTGTTCACCCCGCTATCGTCCAGAAGGCGAGGTCAGTACAGGTGCATCAAAGCGGGGACCGAGAGACTGAAAAACAGCTTCTATCTCAAGGCCATCAGACTGTTAAACAGCCACCACTAACATTTAGTGGCCGCTGCCAACATACTGACTCAACTCCAGCCACTTTAATAATGGGAATTGATGGAAATTATGTAAAAATGTTTCACTAGCCACTTTAAATAATGCCACTTAATATAATGTTACATATCCTACATTACTCATCTCATATGTATATGTATAGACTGTACACTATACCATCTACTGCATCTTGCCTATGCCGTTCATTCATATCTTTATGTACATATTCTTTATCCCTTTACACTTGTGTGTATAAGGTAGTAGTTGTGGAATTGTTAGGTTAGATTACTTGTTGGTTATTACTGCATTGTCGGAACTAGAAACACAAGCATTTCGCTACACTCGCATTAACATCTGCTAACCATGTGACAAATAAAACTTGATTTGATTTTGATTTGACTGTCGTTTCTCTTTGCTTATTTGAGCTGTTCTTGCCATAATATGGACTTGGTCTTTTACCAAATAGGGCTATCTTCTGTATACCACCCCTACCATGTCACAACACAACACATTTAGGAAAGAAATTCTAATAAGGAACTTTTAAAAAGGCACACCTATTAATTGAAATGCATTCCAGGTGACTACCTCATGAAGCTGGTTGAGAGAATGCCAAGAGTGTGCAAAGCTGTTATCAAGGCAAAGGGTGGCTACTTTGAAGAAACTCGAATATAAAATATACACTTTTTTGGCTACTACATGATTCCATGTGTTATTTCATAGTTTTGATGTCTTCACTATTATTTTACAATGTAGAAAATAGTACAAATAAAGAAAAACCCTGTAATGAGTAGTTGAGTCCAACTTTTGACTGGTACTGTATATAAAAAAAATGAATCTAATAACACTAATCTATTGCTACACTATACAGCTCTCTTCTCTTCCGGCTCAGCAATGGCAGAGATCGGGAGATACAGTCACTTCAGGCCGTCTTGGGTCCATTATCCTCTAAGGAAGGCTGGGTTTCACCCCATCTGGGTTCTGTTTAAAGGTCCTGACATAAATGTAGTTATACTAGACCTTCACCCTCCGGTTTGATCCCATCCCACACAGAGGGGCTATGGCTTGGGTTCTCGACTGTTCTACGTGGTTCCCTCCGGGTTCCCCCAGAGGTCAGAGGGTTATTATTGCACTGTTTTCCCTTTGTCCTGTGGGGTTGTGGTGGTTCCACATGTGGCTTCTTTTAAGGGTCAGATTTCATAAGTTGATAGTTCAGAGGTCACAGTTGACGGTGCTGAAGCCAGGGAGGGTGACGCGGCCCTTCCTCTTCAGGTCTCGCTCGGGGCCTGTGTTAATGCGCTGCACCAGGCTCTTCTCGTAAAGCAGTGGGTGGTACGCCCCCAGGGTGCAGGCTGCATCGTAGTAGCGCTCGTGGTAGTGGCACAGGTCTGTCTGTCGCAGCGAGGGGATGTACTCGTACACGTGGACCTCTTCACACAGCGCCATCATCAGAAGGATGCCTGTCATTACAACGACAAAGAGAAAAAGGGGTTAGATAGTCTAGCGTAGTGGTTCTCAATTAGTTTTTCCTCGGGACCCAAATTGAAGCAGGTTGTCTCAGTTGTGACCCAATATTCGCATCGCAATTTTTGGGGGCTGAAATGCTGAAAACTATTTTGAATGCTCTATTGACAGTAAATGTAGCAATTATATTAAATAAGGGAACAACATTCCCACCTTTTCCCATTTTCAATCATTCCATATTGCTCATATTCTTGAAGAATGTTGGCAAGCTCGCTTGTTTGAGACCACAAAATCTACTAA